>NW_027590319.1:193804-471530 GCF_964213995.1 Mustelus asterias | reverse complement strand
GGGGGTAGAGAGGGGGGGAGCAAGAGGGGGGGAGAGAGGGGGGGAGAGAGAGTGGGAGAGAGAGGGGGCGTGAGAGAGGGGGGAGAGAGAGAGGGGGGGAGAGAAGGGGGGAGAGGGGGGAGTGAGAGAGGGGGGAGGAGGAAAAAAACTGCACCAAACTGTAGTGATAATGTTGGGAAAAGCATTTGCCAGGAAATCGGAGAAGTGGGGGAGAGAGTGGGGGGGTGGGGGGGGGGGGGGGGGGGGGATTGGGAGAGAGAGAGAGTGGCGGAGGGTGGGGGGAGAGAGAGTGGGGGAAGGAGAGTAGGGGGAGAGAGAGAGGGAGAGAGATGGGGGAAAACAGAGACGGGAGAGAGAGTGGAGTGTGTGTTAAAGGAACACCTGTGATTATGGGTGACTTTAATCTGTATATAGATTGGGAGAGTCAAATTAGTCACAGTACAGTAGAGGAGGAATTTCTGGAGTGTGTACGGGATGGCTTCTGGAGCAACACATTGAGGAACCAACAAGGGAACAGGCCATTGTGCACTGGGTGTTGTACAATGGGAATGGATTAGTTGGCAATCTCATTGTGAGAGAACCCTTGGGGATGAGTGAGCATAATATGGTAGCATTCGTTGTCAAGGTGGATAATGGTGTCGTTGATTCTGAGTAAGAGTTTTAACAACACCTGGTTAAAGTCCAACGGGTTTTTTTGGTAGCAAATACCATAAGCTTTCGGAGCACTGCTCCTTCGTCAGACGGAGTGGATATCTGCTCTCAAACAGGGCACAGAGACACAAAATCAAGTTACAGAATACTGATTAGAATGCGAATCTTTACAGCCAACAGGTCTTAAAGATACAGACAATGTGAGTGGAGGGAGCATTAGGCACAAGTTAAAGAGGTGTGTATTGTCTCCAGACAGGACAGTAAGAAGTTTAACAACACCAGGTTTAAGTCCAACAGGTTTATTTGGTAGCAAAAGCCACACAAGCTTTCGGAGCGCTGCTCCTTCGTCAGATGGAGTGGGAATTCTGTTCACAAACAGGGCATATAAAGACACAAACTCAATTTACATGAATAATGGTTGGAATGCGAATACTTACAACTAATCAAGTCTTTAAGATACAAACAATGTGAGTGGAGAGAGCATCAAGACAGGCTAAAAAGATGTGTATTGTCTCCAGACAAGACAGCCAGTGAAACTCGGCAGGTCCACGCAACTGTGGGAGTTACAAATATTGTGACATGAACCCAATATCCCGGTTGAGGCCGTCCTCGTGTGTGCGGAACTTGGCTATCAGTTTCTGCTCAGCGACTCTGCGCCGTCGTGTGTGGTGAAGGCCGCCTTGGAGAACGCTTACCCGAATATCAGAGGCCGAATGCCCATGACCGCTGAAGTGCTCCCCAACAGGAAGAGAACAGTCTTGCCTGGTGATTGTCGAGCGGTGTTCATTCATCCGTTGTCGCAGCGTCTGCATAGTTTCCCCAATGTACCATGCCTCGGGACATCCTTTCCTGCAGCTTATCAGGTAGACAACGTTGGCTGAGTTGCAAGAGTAGGTACCGTGTACCTGGTGGATGGTGTTCTCACGTGAAATGATGGCATCCGTGTCGATGATCCGGCACGTCTTGCAAAGATTGCTGTGGCAGGGTTGTGTGGTGTCGTGGTCACTGTTCTCCTGAAGGCTGGGTAGTTTGCTGCGGACAATGGTCTGTTTGAGGTTGTGCGGTTGTTTGAAGGCAAGAAGTGGGGGTGTGGGGATGGCCTTGGCGAGATGTTCGTCTTCATCAATGACATGTTGAAGGCTCCGGAGGAGATGCCGTAGCTTCTCCGCTCCGGGGAAGTACTGGACGACGAAGGGTACTCTGTCCACCGTGTCTTAGAAGACAAACACGGGACACAGTAGACAGAGTACCCTTCCAGGAGTCTCCTGTAGTGAGGCGACCAGAACTGAGCACAGTACTCCAAGTGGGGTCTGACGAGGGTCTTATACAGCTGCATATTATGAGGGCATCATTATCCCCGGACTCCTAAACTCAATCCCTCGATTGATAAAGGCCAGCACACCATACGCCTTCTTAACCACCTCCTCCACCTGCGGGGCCGATTTTAGAGTCTTATGGACCTGGACCCCAAGGTCCTTCTGATCCTCTACCGTACTAAGAGTCTTTCCCTTTATATTGTACTCCTTCATCCCATTTGACCTGCCAAAATGGACCACTATGCATTTATCTGGGTTGAAGTCCATCTGCCACTTCTCCGCCCAGTCTTGCATCCTATCTATGTCCCTCTGTAACCTCTGACATCCCTCCAGACTATCCACAACCCCACCAACCTTCGTGTCGTCGGCAAACGTACCAACCCATCCCTCCACTTCCTCATCCAGGTCATTTATGAAAATGACAAACAGCAAGGGTCCCAGAACAGATCCCTGGGGCACACCTCTGGTGACTGACCTCCATTTAGAAAAAGACCCATCTATACCCACTCTCTGCCTCCTTTGGGCAAGCCAGTTCTGGATCCACAGGGCAGCAGCCCCTTGGATCCCATGCCCTCTCACTTTTTCGAGAAGCCTTGCATGGGGGACCTTATCGAACGACTTGCTAAAATCCATATAAACCACATCTACCGCTTTCCCTTCGTCAATGTGTTTAGTCACATTTTCGAAGAACTCCACCAGGCTCGTAAGGCACAATCTGCCTTTGACAAAGCCATGCTGAGTATTCTTGAGCATACTAAACCTCTCTAAATGCTCATAAATTGTGCCCCTCAAGCTCTTCTCCATCAGCTTACTAACCACTGAGGTTAGACTCACCAGTCGGTAATTTCCTGGGCTATCCCTATTCCCCTTCTTGAAAATAGGAACCACATCCGCAATCCTCCAATCCTCCAGCACCTCTCCCGTCTCCATCGACGACGCAAAGATCATCACCAGAGGCTCTGCAATCTCTTCCCTCGCATCCCACAGTAACCTGGGGTACATCCCAGCCGGACCCAGCGACTTATCTATCTTGATGCCATTCAAAGATTCCAGCACAACCTCTTTGTTAAAGTCCACATACTCAATCCTTTCAGTCCACCGCACGCCTGCAGTACATCCACCCAGGTCCTTCTCCTCTGTGAAAACCGAGGCAAAAATACTCATTGAGCACCTCTGCCATTTCTACTGGTTCCGTACAGACTTTCCCGCCTTCACCTTTTATAGGCCCTATTCCGTCACGTCTCATCCTTTTACTCTTCACATATTTATAGAACGCCTTAGGGTTTTCGTGTAAGGGAGCTGGAGCTGAGGCTCGATGAACTCAGTTTAGTTAGGGAAAATGAGAGAGTCATAGATAAAAGTTATAGTCAGGTAGTGACACCAGGGTCTCGGAAGGAAGACACGTGGGTCACAGTTAGGAGGGGTAATAGTCAGAAGGGTGATGTGCCAGAAAGTACCCCAGTGGCAGTCTCCCATAAAAGAAAGGGATGGGCAACAGATGGGAGAAGGGAAGGGAGTGAGCAGTCTGTGGAGGGATCCCCTGTGGTTGTCCCCCTCCAAAATAGGTATATTGTTTTGGATTCTGTGGAGGGGGATGACCCTCCAGGGGTAAGCCACGAGGACCAGATCGCCTCCACGGAGACAGGCTCAGGGGTGCGGAAGGGAAAGAAGGGGTTTAGGAGAGCGATAGTGGTGGGGGACGCAATGGTTAGAGGCACGGACAGGCGGTTCTGTGGGAGCGAATGAGAATCCAGGATGGTAGTCTGCCTCCCTGGTGCCGGGGTACTGGATGTCTCCGAGAGGGTAGGAAGCATATTAAAAAAGGAAAGTAGTCAAACGGACGTAATTTTACACATTGGTGAAAATGATGTAGGTAGGAAGAGCAGGGGGGTCATACGAGAGAGAAATTCATGGAGATGGGTGCTAGGCTAAATAGTAAGGCCTCCAGGGTAGCAATCTCTGGACTGCTCCCGGTGACTAGTGCAAGTGAGGCTCGGAACAGGGAGATTCTACAGCTGAACACATGGCTAAAGGACTGGTGCAAGAGGGAGGGTTTTAAATTCATAGATAACTGGAAGTCTTCAAGTCAGGATGGCAACTGTACAGAAAGGATGGGTTACACCTTAATTGGAAGGGAGCAAATATCCTGGCTGTGAGTTTTGCTGGAGTGTTTCGGCAGGATTTAAACTAGTGTGGCAGGGGGGTGGGGAACAAAACAGTAGGTCAGTAAATACTGAGGCTTGGGTTGAGCTGGGGGCCAGGGCAAGGCTAGCTAAGAAGAAGAGCATTCTGGAGGAGGATGACCTGACTGGGCCTGGAGGTCTGGAGTGCATCTGCTTCAATGCGAGGAGTGTAACGGGTAAAACAGACGAACTTAGGGCCTTAATGCTTACGCGGAATTTGGATGTGGTTGCGGTGACGGAGACTTGGTTAAAAGAAGGACAGGACTGGCAGCTGAATATTCCGGGGTATAAGTGTTTTAGGCGAGACAGAGGAGAGGCTCAAAAAGGTGGGGGAGTAGCGATATTAGTTAAGGAGCATATTACCGCGGTGCAGAGGGTAGACAACTTAGAGGGGTCATGTACTGAGTCGCTGTGGGTGGAACTCAGAAACAGGAAGGGTGCAGTCACTATGCTGGGGGTGTACTACAGACCACCCAACAGCCCACGGGAAGTGGAGGAAAGGATATGTCAGGAGATTCTGGATAGGTGCAGAAAACATAGGGTTGTTGTAGTGGGGGACTTTAATTTCCCTGGCACAGACTGGAAAGTGCTTAGAGCTGGGGGTCCGGACGGGGAGGAATTTGTAAAATGCATACTGGAAGGTTCTTTGGAACAGTATGTAGATAGCCCGACTAGAGAGGGGGCTATACTGGACCTAGTTCTGGGAAATGAGCCCGGTCAGGTCGTCAACGCCTCGGTAGGGGAACATGTGGCAAATAGTGACCACAACTCTGTTAACTTTAGGATAGTAATGGACAAGGATGAGTGCTGTCCTACGGGCAGGGTGCTAAATTGGGGGAAGGCTAACTATCGCCGGGTTAGGCAGGAATTGGTGGATGTTGATTGGGAGAGGATGTTCGAGGGTAAGTCCACGTCTGGCATTTGGGAGTCTTTTAAGGAACAGTTGATAAGGCTGCAGGATAGGCATGTGCCTGTAAAAAGGAAAGATAGGAAAGGTAGGATTCGAGAGCCGTGGATAACCAGGGAAATTGAGGATCTGATTAAAATGAAAAGGGAGGCGTACGTTAAGTCCAGGCAACTGAAAACAGATGGAGCTCTGGAGGAATACAGAGAGAGTAGGAAAGAACTCAAACGGGGAGTTAGAAGGGCAAAAAGAGGTCACGAGATGTTCTTGGCAGGCAGGATTAAGGAGAATCCTCAGGCATTCTATTCATACGTTAGGAACAAAAGAGTTGTCAGGGAGAAAATCGGACCTCTCAGGGACAAAGGAGGGGAATTATGCTTAGAACCCAAGGGAATAGGGGAGATCCTAAATGAATACTTTGCATCAGTATTCACGAAGGAGAGGGACGTGTTAACCGGGAGTGTCTCGGAGGGAGGTGTTGACCCGTTCGAGAAAATCTCCATTACAAGGGAGGAAGTGTTAGGTTTTTTAGGGAACATTAAAACTGACAAAACCACAGGGCCTGATGGCATCTATCCTAGACTGCACAGGGAGACGAGAGATGAAATTGCTGGGCCTCTGACGGAAATCTTTGTTGCTTCTTTGGACACAGGTGAGGTCCCTGAGGATTGGAGGACAGCGAATGTCCCGTTATTTAAGAAGGGTAGCAGGGATAACCCAGGAAATTATAGGCCGGTGAGCTTGACGTCCGTGGTAGGGAAGTTGTTGGAGAGGATTCTTAGAGACAGGATGTATGTGCATTTAGAACGGAACAATCTCATTAGTGACAGACAGCATGGTTTTGTAAGAGGGAGGTCGTGCCTTACAAATTTGGTGGAGTTTTTTGAGGAAGTGACAAAAACGGTTGATGAAGGAAGGGCCGTGGATGTCGTCTATATGGATTTCAGTCAGGCACTTGACAAAGTCCCACATGGCAGGTTGGTTAAGAAGGTTAAGGCTCATGGGATACAAGGAGAAGTGGCTAGATGGGTGGAGAACTGGCTTGGCCATAGGAGACAGAGGGTAGCGGTCGAAGGGTCTTTTTCCGGCTGGAGGTCTGTGACCAGTGGTGTTCCGCAGGGCTCTGTACTGGGACCACTGCTATTTGTGATATATATAAATGATTTGGAAGAAGGTGTAACTGGTGTAATCAGCAAGTTTGTGGATGACACGAAGATGGCTGGACTTGCGGATAGCAATGAGCATTGTCGGGCAATACAGCAGGATATAGATAGGCTGGAAAATTGGGCGGAGAAATGGCAGATGGAATTTCATCCAGATAAATGCGAAGTGATGCATTTTGGAAGAAACAATGTAAGGAGGAGTTATACAATAAATGGCAGAGTCATCAAGAGTATAGAAACACAGAGGGACCTCGGTGTGCAAGTCCACAAATCCTTGAAGGTGGCAGCACAGGTGGAGAAGGTGGTGAAGAAGGCATATGGTATGCTTGCCTTTATAGGACGGGGTATAGAGTATAAAAGCTGGAGTCTGATGATGCAGCTGTATAGAACGCTGGTTAGGCCACATTTGGAGTACTGCGTCCAGTTCTGGTCGCCGCACTAACAGAAGGACGTGGAGGCGTTAGAGAGAGTGCAGAGAAGGTTTACCAGGATGTTGCCTGGTATGGAGGGTCTTAGTTATGAGGAGAGATTGGGTAAACTGGGCTTGTTCTCCCTGGAAAGATGGAGAATGAGGGGAGATCTAATAGAGGTGTACAAGATTACGAAGGGGATAGATAGGGTGAACGGTGGGAAGCTTTTTCCCAGATCAGAAGTGACGATCATGAGGGGTCATGGGCTCAAGGTGAGAGGGGCGAAGTATAACTCAGATATTAGAGGGACGTCTTTTACACAGAGGGTGGTGGGGGCCTGGAATGTGCTGCCAAGTAGGGTGGTGGAGGCAGGCACGCTGACATCGTTTAAGACTTACCTGGATAGTCACATGAGCAGCCTGGGAATGGAGGGATACAAATGATTGGTCGAGTTGGACCAAGGAGCGGCACAGGCTTGGAGGGCCGAAGGGCCTGTTTCCTGTGCTGTACTGTTCTTTGTTCTTTCCTTAATCTTACCTGCCAAGGCCTTCTCGTGACCCCTTCTGGCTCTCCTAATTTCCTTCTTTAGTCCCTTCCTATAAGCCGTATAGTCATCTCGATCCCTATCTTCGCCAATCTCTCTGAACCTTTTGTACGCTGGATTGATTTGTTCCAGGGTCTGCTGCAGACCCTGAGAGATATAAAACCCCTGCCGTCGCCAACCTTGTCAGCAAACCAGCAGAACGATCATGGTGCTGAGCTCCTGGCTGAGGCTGAGCTCCAACGGCAACACAAGGGGGGACTGGAGGCCAGAATACAGATACTGGAGGACCACAACAACCAACTGGAGTCACAGTCGTGCCGACTGCGAAAACTCCCGGAAGAGCCATTAACAGAATCGAAGCTGAATGGAGTTCCTTCGGTTTCTCCAACTGCTCCCTGTCAGCTTGCTGGAAATGGTCAAACCTGTAACGTGGACTTCAGCTCGCAGACAGATGATTCACTGATTCCGCCCCAGGACATGAGTACAGACCTTACGGATATCATGGAACAAATCAATCGCTCTTTCCCCGTTTGCAGCCCAAGTTTTACGACAAGGCAACAGGTGATGATGTAACAATATGTCCCATACAGCAGACACTTGCACTGAGACCACTACTTCCTGTCTGAGCAGCAGCAGTTGTGAATAATCATGAAACTGAATGGGACCTTCAGAGAATATCAGTTCCACCAATCGGTCTGATTGAAGGAGTTACCTGTGGAGACCCAACAAGTAGTTTTGACGATTGTCTATTCCTCTTTGCTTCTCTTACTGTGCAGTTGTAAAATAATGAAGTATAAAATGTTGGACTCTGAAACTTATGCTACTCTGTATAAATGTGCAACATTTGGGGAGGGGGACTTTTTAAAATCTCTTGGAAAACAAAGCCTTACGGGTGTGTCTGAATGCTGGCTGTGTGCAGAAGAAGGTTGTTTATTTTAAAGTTCAGCAGGAACCTCCCCCCCCAGGGGATGGTCGGTCCCACCCCCTCCCCTCCCACCCCCCGCCCTCCCCAGGGGATGGTTGGCCCCACCCCCTCCCCTCCCACCCCCCCCCCCACTCCCCCCCACACTGGATGAGACATCACACCCCCTCCCCTCCCCTCCCACCGCCTCCCCCCAGGGGATGATCGGTCACACCCCCTCTCCTCTCCCCCTCCCGCCCCGGCCAGAGGGTGACCTGGGTCAGAGAGCCGTTGCAGTCTCTGACCCCGCTCTCCGGAGGCTGCAGCGGCGACTTCAGACTTTTATTTTGCAGGTCGGTAACAGCGCGGACGCGGATCGGGCCAGAAGACGGTAAAGTGGGATTTGGGGGTAGAGTTGGGCGCGCGGTTCATTGAGCCGATTTAAATGCATGCAAATGCATTTAAATCGTCGGGCCGCCCGATTCGGGCGCACGCCGGACCCGCGCCTGAATCGGGTGTCGGTAAAGGCGCGATCTGCTCGGAATCGGGTGCGGATCGCGGTTTGGCCCGATGCCCAACTTTACCGTGATTGTTTGGTAAAATCAGGCCTTCTCTCTCTCTCTCTCTCTCTGTGTCCCTCTGTGTCTCTGTCTCTCTCTGTGTCTCTGTCTCTGTGATGAGGTGTCGTTTAAGTGTGGAGGTGAGTGATTATTTGAGGAATTTTGCTGGATATTTCTTACCTCCAGATGGAATTCCGACCCTGCGTAACAATCCCAGTGAACTTGATCTGCTGCCCTGCATCAATCTGCAGCCACTGTTCTGTATCCTCTGTCCCAGAGCACCAAGCTCCATCATAGAAATCACCCTCTCTCAAACCAGCCTGAAATACAGAGGCAGACACTCAGTGCGCAGACAGAGACTCAGAATGCAGACAGACGTACAGACAGACAGACAGACTGCAGACAAACAGACACTCAGTGCGCAGACAGAGACTCAGAATGCAGACAGACGTACAGACAGACGGCAGACAGACAGACAGACTGCAGACAAACAGACACTCAGTGCGCAGACAGAGACTCAGTGCGCAGACAGGGACTCAGACGGCAGACAGACATACAGACAGATGGCAGACAGGCAGACAAAGACTGCGGACAGACAGACACTCAGACATAAGAACTAGGAGCAGGAGTCGGCCATCTGGCCCCTCGAGCCTGCTCCGCCATTCAATAAGATCATGGCTGATCTTTTTGTGGACTCAGCTCCACTTCCCGGCTCACCATAACCCTTAATTCCTTTACTGTTCAAAACTTTATCTATCTTTGCTTGAAAAACATTCAATGAGGTAGCTTCAACTGCTTCACTGGGCAGGGAATTCCACAGATTCACAACCCTTTGTGTGAAGAAGTTCCTCCTCAACTCAGTCCTAAATCTGCTCCCCCTTATTTTGAGGCTATGCCCCCTAGTTCTAGAACATGGAACATAAACAGTACAGCACAGTACAGGCCCTACGGCCCTCGATGTTGTGCCGAGCTTTGTCCGAAACCAAGATCAAGCTATCCCACTCCCTATCATCCTGGTGTGCTCCATGTGCCTATCCAATAACCGCTTGAAAGTTCCTAAAGTGCCTGACTCCACTATCACTGCAGGCAGTCCATTCCACACCCCAATCACTCTCTGCGTAAAGAACCTACCTCGGACATCCCTCCGATATCTCCCACCATGAACCTTATAGTTATGCCCCCTAGTAACAGCTCCATCCACCCGAGGAAATAGTCTCTGAACGTCCACTCTATCTATTCCCCTCATCATCTTATAAACCTCTATTAAGTCGCCTCTCATCCTCCTCCGCTCTAAAGAGAAAAGCCCTAGCTCCCTCAACCTTTCCTCATAAGACCTACCCTCCAAACCAGACAGCATCCTGGTAAAACTCCTCTGCACTCTTTCCAATGCTTCCACATCCTTCTTATAGTGAGGTGACCAGAACTGCACACAATATTCCAAATGTGGTCTCACCAAGGTCCTGTACAGTTGCAGCATAACCCCACGGCTCTTAAACTCAAACCCCCTGTTAATAAACGCTAACACACTATAGGCCTTCTTCACAGCTCTATCCACTTGAGTGGCAACCTTCAGAGATCTGTGGATATGAACCCCAAGATCTCTCTGTTCCTCCACATTCCTCAGAACCCTGCCGTTGACCCTGTAATCCACATTCAAATTTGTCCTCCCAAAATGAATCACCTCACACTTATCAGGGTTAAACTCCATCTGCCATTTTTCGGCCCAGCTCTGCATCCTATCTATGTCTCTTTGCAGCCTACAACAGCCCTCCACCTCATCCACTACTCCACCAATCTTGGTGTCATCAGCAAATTTACTGATCCACCCTTCAGCCCCCTCCTCCAAGTCATTGATAAAAATCACAAATAGCAGAGGACCCAGCACTGATCCCTGTGGTACACTGCTGGGAACTGGTCTCCAGTCTGAAAATTTTCCATCCACCACCACCCTCTGTCTTCTATGAGATATAGTAAGAGTTTTAACAACACCAGGTTAAAGTCCAACAGGTTTATTTGGTAGCAAATGGTATTTGCTACCAAATAAACCTGTTGGACTTTAACCTGGTGTTGTTAAAACTCTTACTGTGTTTACCCCAGTCCAACGCCGGCATCTCCACATCATGGCTTCTATGAGATAGCCAGTTATTTATCCAATCAGCCAAATTTCCCTCTATCCCACACCTCCTTACTTTCTTCATGAGCCGACCATGGGGAACCTTATCAAACGCCTTACTAAAATCCATGTGTACAACATCAACTGCTCTACCTTCATCTACACACTTAGTTACCTCCTCAAAGAATTCAATCAAATTTGTGAGGCAAGACCTACCCTTCACGAATCCGTGCTGACTATCCCGGATTAAGCTGCATCTTTCCAAATGGTCATAAATCCTATCCCTCAGGACCTTTTCCATTAACTTACCGACCACCAAAGTAAGACTAACTGGCCTATAATTACCAGGGTCATTCTTATTTCCTTTCTCGAATAGAGGAACAACATTCGCCACTCTCCAGTCCTCTGGCACAATCCCCGTGGAAAGTGAGGACCCAAAGATCAAAGCCAAAGGCTCTGCAATCTCATTCCTTGCCTCCCAAAGAATCCTAGGATATATCCCATCTGGCCCAGGGGACCAATCGACCCTCAGGTTTTTCAAAATTGCTAATACACCTTCCCTCAGAACATCTACCTCCTCCAGCCTATCAGCCTGTGACACCCTCTCATCCTCAAAAACATGGCCCCTCTCCTTGGTGAACACTGAAGAAAAGTATTCATTCATCACCTCGCCTATCTCTACTGACTCCATACACAAGTTCCCACTACAGTCCTTGACCGGCCCTAACCTCACCCTGGTCATTCTTTTATTCCTCACATAAAAGTAAAAAGCCTTGGGGTTTTCCTTGGTCCGACCCACCAAGGACTTCTCATGCCCCCCCCCCCGCCCCCCCCCCCAGCTCTCCTAAGCCCTTTTTGTGGCTCATTCCTTGCTACCTTGTAACCCTCAAGCGACCCAACTGAACCTTGTTTCCTCATCCTTACGTACGCTTCCTTTTTCCTCTTGACAAGACATTCAACCTCTTTTGTGAACCATGATTCCCTCACTCGGCCATTTCCTCCCTGCCTGACAGGGACATACCTATCAAGGACACACAGTACTTGTTCCTTGAACAAGCTCCACTTTTCATTAGTGCCTTTCCCTGACAGTTTCTGTTCCCATCTTATGCTCCCTAATTCTTGCCTAATCGCATCATAATTACCCCTTCCCCAATTGTAAACCTTGTCCTGCCGTATGGCCCTATCCCTCTCCACTGCAATAACAAAAGACACCGAATTGTGGTCACTATCTCCAAAGTGCTCTCCCACAACCAAATCTAACACTTGGCCCGGTTCATTTCCCAGTACCAAATCCAATGTGGCCCCACCTCTTGTCGGCCTATCCACATATTGTGTCAGGAAACCCTCCTGCACACACTGCACAAAAGCTGCCCCATCTGAACTATTCGACCTATAAAGGTTCCAATCAATATTTGGAAAGTTAAAGTCCCCCATGACAACTACCCTGTGACCTCCACACCGATCCATAATCTGCTTTGCAATTTCTTCCTCCACATCTCTATTACTATTTGGGGGCCTATAGTAAACTCCTAACAACGTGACCGCTCCTTTCCTATTTCTAACTTCAGCCCATATTACCTCAGTGTGCAGATCCCCCTCGAAGTGCCTTTCCGCAGCCGTTAAACTATCCTTGATTAACAATGCTACTCCTCCACCTCTTTTACCAGCTTCCCTACACTTACTGAAACATCTATACCCCGGAACGTCCAACAACCATTCCTGTCCTTGTTCTACCCACGTCTCCGTAATGGCCACAACATCGTAGTCCCAAGTACCAATCCACGCTCCAAGTTCACCTCCCTTATTCTAGATGCTCCTTGCATTGAAGTAGACACACTTCAACCCACCTTCCTGTCTGCCGGTACACTCCTGCGACCTTGATTCCCTCCTCAGTACCTCACTACACTCAACACTGGCTTCTGGACTACAACTCCTTTTCCCACTCCCCTGAAAAATTAGTTTAAACCCCCCTGAAGAGCCGTAGCAAATTTCCCTCCTAGGATATTGGTGCCCCTCTGGTTCAGGTGCACCCCGTCCTGTTTGTACAGGTCCCACCTTCCCCAGAATGTGTTCCAATTATCCACGTATCTGAAACCCTCCCTCCTACACCATCCCTGCAACCACATGTTTAACTGCACTCTCTCCCTGTTCCTCAACTCGCTATCACGTGGCACCGGCAACGTACCAGAGATGACCACATGTTTTGTCTTGGCTCTCAGCTTCCAGCCCAGCTCCAGAAATTCCTGCTTTAAATCCCCGTCCCTTCTCTTACCTATGTCGTTGGTAGCAATGTGTACCACGACTTGTGACTGTTCCCCCTCCCCCTTAAGAATCTGGAAAACACGGTCCGAGACGTCACGGACCTTGGCATCCGGTAGGCAACATACCATCCGTGAGTCTCTTTTGCTGCCACAGAACCTCCTATCTATCCCTCTAACTAACGAGTCCCCAATAACTATTGCTCTCCTGCTCTCCCCTCTTCCCTTCTGAGACACAGGGACGGACCCAGCGCTGGAGATCCGGTCACTGTAGCTTACCACTGGTAGGTGATCCCCCTCAACAGTATCCAACCCATAGAACCATAGAAAATTACAGCACAGAAACAGGCCTTTTGGCCCTTCTTGTCTGTGCCGAACCATTTTATGCCTCGTCCCACTGACCTGCACTTGGACCATATCCCTCCACACCCCTCTCATCCATGAACCTGTCCAAGTTTTTCTTAAATGTTAAAAGTGAGCCCGCATTCACCACTTCATCCGGCAGCTCATTCCACACTCCCACCACTCTCTCTGTGAAGAAGCCCCCCCTAATATTCCCTTTAAACTTTTCCCCCTTCACCCTTAACCCATGTCCTCTAGTTTTTTTCTCCCCAAGCTTCAGTGGAAAAAGCCTGCTTGCATTCACTCTATCTATACCCATCAAAATCTTATACACCTCTATCAAATCTCCCCTCAATCTTCTACGCTCCAGGAAATAAAATTCCAACCTATTCAACCTTTCTCTGTAACTCAGTTTCTCAAGTCCCGGCAACATCCTTGTAAACCTTCTCTGCACGCTTTCAACCTTATTAATATCCTTCCTGGAATTAGGTGACCAAAACTGCACACAATACTCTAAATTCGGCCTCACCAATGTCTTATACAACCTCACCATAACGTTCCAAAGCGGAATACTTGTTGCTAAGGGGAACAACCACAGGGGATCCCTGCACTGACTGCTTCCTCCCAGCCCCTCTCACCGTCACCCATCTATCTTCATTCTTCGGAGTAACTGTATCCCGAAAGCTTCTGTCTATGGCCATCTCTGCATCCCGAATGATCCTGAGTTCATCCAGTTCCAGCTCCAGATCCCTAACACGGTCTTCAAGGAGCTGGAATTGGGTGCACTTCCTGCAGGTGTACTCAGCTGGGACACTGGTGTCCCTCACCTCAAACATCCCACAGGAGGAACATTGCACTGCCTGCACTGACATCCCTGCTACTTCCCTTCCTGAGAAACGAAAGAGAGAAAAAAAAAAGCTTATTTGCTCTCACTCCGAGTCTGTTTTTTTAGGTTAGAGGAGGGGGGAGGGTGGGAGACTCTAAAGTGAGACTAAATCCAAACAACTGAGATTAAACCCAAATAACTGAGATTAAACCCAAACAACTGATATTAAACCCAAACAAACTGAGATTAAACCCAAACAAACTGATATTAAACCCAAACAAACTGAGATTAAACCCAAACAAACTGATATTAAACCCAAACAAACTGATATTAAACCCAAACAAACTGAGATTAAACCCAAACAAAATGATATTAAACCCAAACAAACTGATATTAAACCCAAACAAACTGATATTAAACCCAAACAAAATGATATTAAACCCAAACAAACTGATATTAAACCCAAACAAACTGATATTAAACCCAAACAAACTGATATTAAACCCAAACAAACTGATATTAAACCCAAACAAAATGATATTAAACCCAAACAAACTGATATTAAACCCAAACAAACTGAGATTAAACCCAAACAAACTGATATTAAACCCAAATAACTGAGATTAAACCCAAACAAACTGATATTAAACCCAAATAACTGAGATTAAACCCAAACAACTGATATTAAACCCAAACAACTGAGATTAAACCCAAATAATTGATATTAAACCCAAACAAACTGAGATTAAACCCAAACAAACTGATATTAAACCCAAACAAACTGAGATTAAACCCAAACAAACTGATATTAAACCCAAATAACTGATATTAAACCCAAACAAACTGAGATTAAACCCAAACAAACTGATATTAAACCCAAACAAACTGATATTAAACCCAAATAACTGAGATTAAACCCAAACAAACTGATATTAAACCCAAACAAACTGAGATTAAACCCAAACAAACTGATATTAAACCCAAACAAACTGATATTAAACCCAAACAAACTGAGATTAAACCCAAACAAACTGATATTAAACCCAAACAAACTGATATTAAACCCAAACAAACTGATATTAAACCCAAACAAACTGATATTAAACCCAAACAAACTGATATTAAACCCAAACAAACTGATATTAAACCCAAACAAACTGAGATTAAACCCAAACAAACTGATATTAAACCCAAACAACTGAGATTAAACCCAAATAAACTGATATTAAACCCAAACAAACTGATATTAAACCCAAACAACTGATATTAAACCCAAACAAACTGATATTAAACCCAAACAAAATGATATTAAACCCAAACAAACTGATATTAAACCCAAACAAACTGATATTAAACCCAAACAAACTGATATTAAACCCAAACAAACTGATATTAAACCCAAACAAAATGGTAGGCTTCTGCAGAAAATGCAGATGTATGGGATTGGGGGTGATCTAGGAAATTGGATCAGGAATTGGCTAGCGGATAGGAAACAGAGGGTGGTGGTTGATAGTAAATATTCATCATGGAGTGCGGTTACAAGTGGTGTACCTCAGGGATCTGTTTTGGGGCCACTGCTGTTTGTAATATTTATTAATGATCTGGATGAGGGTATAGTTGGGTGGATTAGCAAATTTGCTGATGACACCAAAGTCGGTGGTGTGGTAGACAGTGAGGAAGGGTGTCGTAGTTTGCAGGAAGACTTAGACAGGTTGCAAAGTTGGGCCGAGAGGTGGCGGATGGAGTTTAATGCGGAGAAGTGTGAGGTAATTCACTTTGGTAGGAATAACAGATGTGTTGAGTATAGGGCTAACGGGAGGACTTTGAATAGTGTGGAGGAGCAGAGGGATCTAGGTGTATGTGTGCATAGATCCCTGAAAGTTGGGAATCAAGTAGATAAGGTTGTTAAGAAGGCATATGGTGTCTTGGCGTTTATTGGTAGGGGGATTGAATTTAGGAGTCGTAGCGTTATGTTGCAACTGTACACAACTCTGGTGCGGCCGCACTTGGAGTACTGTGTGCAGTTCTGGTCCCCACATTACAGGAAGGATGTGGAGGCTTTGGAGAGGGTGCAGAGGAGGTTTACCAGGATGTTGCCTGGTATGGAGGGGAGATCCTATGAGGAGAGGCTGAGGGATTTGGGATTGTTTTCGCTGGAAAGGCGGCGGCTAAGAGGGGATCTTATTGAAACATATAAGATGATTAGAGGTTTAGATAGGGTGGATAGTGATAGCCTTTTTCCTCTGATGGAGAAATCCAGCACGAGGGGGCATGGCTTTAAATTGAGGGGGGGTAGTTATAGAACGGATGTCAGGGGTAGGTTCTTTACCCAGAGGGTGGTGAGGGATTGGAATGCCCTGCCAGCATCAGTTGTAAATGCGCCTAGTTTGGGGGCGTTTAAGAGATCCGTAGATAGGTTCATGGACGAAAAGAAATTGGTTTAGGTTGGAGGGTCACAGTTTTTTTTTTAACTGGTCGGTGCAACATCGTGGGCCGAAGGGCCTGTTCTGCGCTGTAATGTTCTATGTTCTATGTTCTAAACAGCTGAGATTAAACCCAAATAAACTGATATTAAACCCAAACAAACTGATATTAAACACAAACAACTGAGATTAAACCCAAATAACTGAGATTAAACCCAAACAAACTGATATTAAACCCAAACAAACTGATATTAAACCCAAACAAACTGAGATTAAACCCAAACAAACTGAGATTAAACCCAAACAAACTGATATTAAACCCAAACAAACTGATATTAAACCCAAACAAACTGATATTAAACCCAAACAAACTGATATTAAACCCAAACAAACTGATATTAAACCCAAACAAACTGATATTAAACCCAAACAAACTGATATTAAACCCAAACAACTGAGATTAAACCCAAACAAACTGATATTAAACCCAAACAAACTGATATTAAACCCAAACAAACTGATATTAAACCCAAACAACTGAGATTAAACCCAAACAAACTGATATTAAACCCAAACAACTGAGATTAAACCCAAACAAACTGATATTAAACCCAAACAACTGAGATTAAACCCAAACAAACTGATATTAAACCCAAACAACTGAGATTAAACCCAAACAAACTGATATTAAACCCAAACAACTGAGATTAAACCCAAACAAACTGATATTAAACCCAAACAACTGAGATTAAACCCAAACAAACTGATATTAAACCCAAACAACTGAGATTAAACCCAAACAAACTGAGATTAAACCCAAACAACTGAGATTAAACCCAAACAAACTGATATTAAACCCAAACAAACTGATATTAAACCCAAACAACTGAGATTAAACCCAAACAAACTGATATGAAAACCCAAACAAACTGATATTAAACCCAAACAACTGAGATTAAACCCAAACAAACTGAGATTAAACCCAAACAAACTGAGATTAAACCCAAACAAACTGAGATTAAACCCAAACAAACTGATATTAAACCCAAACAACTGAGATTAAACCCAAACAAACTGATATGAAAACCCAAACAAACTGATATTAAACCCAAACAACTGAGATTAAACCCAAACAAACTGATATTAAACCCAAACAAACTGATATTAAACCCAAACAAACTGAGATTAAACCCAAACAAACTGAGATTAAACCCAAACAAACTGATATTAAACCCAAACAAACTGATATTAAACCCAAACAAACTGATATTAAACCCAAACAAACTGATATTAAACCCAAACAAACTGATATTAAACCCAAACAACTGAGATTAAACCCAAACAAACTGATATTAAACCCAAACAACTGAGATTAAACCCAAACAAACTGATATTAAACCCAAACAACTGAGATTAAACCCAAACAAACTGATATTAAACCCAAACAACTGAGATTAAACCCAAACAAACTGATATTCAACCCAAACAAACTGATATTAAACCCAAACAAACTGATATTAAACCCAAACAACTGAGATTAAACCCAAACAAACTGATATTAAACCCAAACAAACTGATATTAAACCCAAACAAACTGAGATTAAACCCAAACAAACTGAGATTAAACCCAAACAAACTGATATTAAACCCAAACAAACTGATATTAAACCCAAACAAACTGATATTAAACCCAAACAAACTGATATTAAACCCAAACAAACTGAGATTAAACCCAAACAAACTGATATTAAACTCAAACAAACTGATATTAAACCCAAACAACTGAGATTAAACCCAAACAAACTGATATTAAACCCAAACAAACTGATATTAAACCCAAACAAACTGAGATTAAACCCAAACAAACTGAGATTAAACCCAAACAAACTGATATTAAACCCAAACAAACTGATATTAAACCCAAACAAACTGATATTAAACCCAAACAAACTGATATTAAACCCAAACAAACTGATATTAAACCCAAACAAACTGATATTAAACCCAAACAAACTGATATTAAACCCAAACAAACTGAGATTAAACCCAAACAAACTGAGATTAAACCCAAACAAACTGAGATTAAACCCAAACAAACTGATATTAAACCCAAACAAACTGATATTAAACCCAAACAAACTGATATTAAACCCAAACAAACTGAGATTAAACCCAAACAAACTGATATTAAACCCAAACAAACTGAGATTAAACCCAAACAAACTGATATTAAACCCAAACAAACTGATATTAAACCCAAACAAACTGATATTAAACCCAAACAAACTGATATTAAACCCAAACAACTGATATTAAACCCAAACAAACTGATATTAAACCCAAACAACTGAGATTAAACCCAAACAACTGAGATTAAACCCAAATAAACTGATATTAAACCCAAACAAACTGATATTAAACCCAAACAAACTGATATTAAACCCAAACAAACTGAGATTAAACCCAAACAAACTGATATTAAACCCAAACAACTGATATTAAACCCAAACAAACTGATATTAAACCCAAACAAACTGATATTAAACCCAAACAACTGAGATTAAACCCAAACAAACTGATATTAAACCCAAACAAACTGATATTAAACCCAAATAACTGAGATTAAACCCAAACAAACTGATATTAAACCCAAATAACTGAGATTAAACGCAAACAACTGATATTAAACCCAAACAACTGAGATTAAACCCAAATAATTGATATTAAACCCAAACAAACTGAGATTAAACCCAAACAAACTGATATTAAACCCAAACAAACTGAGATTAAACCCAAACAAACTGATATTAAACCCAAATAACTGATATTAAACCCAAACAAACTGAGATTAAACCCAAACAAACTGATATTAAACCCAAACAAACTGATATTAAACCCAAATAACTGAGATTAAACCCAAACAAACTGATATTAAACCCAAACAACTGAGATTAAACCCAAACAAACTGATATTAAACCCAAACAACTGAGATTAAACCCAAACAAACTGATATTAAACCCAAACAACTGAGATTAAACCCAAACAAACTGATATTAAACCCAAACAACTGAGATTAAACCCAAACAAACTGATATTAAACCCAAACAACTGAGATTAAACCCAAACAAACTGATATTAAACCCAAACAACTGAGATTAAACCCAAACAAACTGAGATTAAACCCAAACAACTGAGATTAAACCCAAACAAACTGATATTAAACCCAAACAAACTGATATTAAACCCAAACAACTGAGATTAAACCCAAACAAACTGATATTAAACCCAAACAAACTGATATTAAACCCAAACAACTGAGATTAAACCCAAACAAACTGATATTAAACCCAAACAAACTGATATTAAACCCAAACAAACTGATACTAAACCCAAACAAACTGATATTAAACCCAAACAAACTGATATTAAACCCAAACAAACTGATATTAAACCCAAACAACTGAGATTAAACCCAAACAAACTGATATTAAACCCAAACAACTGAGATTAAACCCAAACAAACTGATATTAAACCCAAACAACTGAGATTAAACCCAAACAAACTGATATTAAACCCAAACAACTGAGATTAAACCCAAACAAACTGATATTCAACCCAAACAAACTGATATTAAACCCAAACAAACTGATATTAAACCCAAACAACTGAGATTAAACCCAAACAAACTGATATTAAACCCAAACAAACTGATATTAAACCCAAACAACTGAGATTAAACCCAAACAAACTGATATTAAACCCAAACAAACTGATATTAAACCCAAACAAACTGAGATTAAACCCAAACAAACTGATATTAAACCCAAACAAACTGATATTAAACCCAAACAAACTGATATTAAACCCAAACAAACTGATATTAAACCCAAACAAACTGATATTAAACCCAAACAACTGAGATTAAACCCAAACAAACTGATATTAAACCCAAACAAACTGATATTAAACCCAAACAAACTGAGATTAAACCCAAACAAACTGAGATTAAACCCAAACAAACTGATATTAAACCCAAACAAACTGATATTAAACCCAAACAAACTGATATTAAACCCAAACAAACTGATATTAAACCCAAACAACTGAGATTAAACCCAAACAAACTGATATTAAACCCAAACAAACTGATATTAAACCCAAACAAACTGAGATTAAACCCAAACAAACTGAGATTAAACCCAAACAAACTGATATTAAACCCAAACAAACTGATATTAAACCCAAACAAACTGATATTAAACCCAAACAAACTGATATTAAACCCAAACAAACTGATATTAAACCCAAACAAACTGATATTAAACCCAAACAAACTGATATTAAACCCAAACAAACTGAGATTAAACCCAAACAAACTGAGATTAAACCCAAACAAACTGAGATTAAACCCAAACAAACTGATATTAAACCCAAACAAACTGATATTAAACCCAAACAAACTGATATTAAACCCAAACAAACTGAGATTAAACCCAAACAAACTGAGATTAAACCCAAACAAACTGAGATTAAACCCAAACAAACTGATATTAAACCCAAACAAACTGATATTAAACCCAAACAAACTGATATTAAACCCAAACAAACTGATATTAAACCCAAACAACTGATATTAAACCCAAACAAACTGATATTAAACCCAAACAACTGAGATTAAACCCAAACAACTGAGATTAAACCCAAATAAACTGATATTAAACCCAAACAAACTGATATTAAACCCAAACAAACTGATATTAAACCCAAACAAACTGAGATTAAACCCAAACAAACTGATATTAAACCCAAACAACTGATATTAAACCCAAACAAACTGATATTAAACCCAAACAAACTGATATTAAACCCAAACAACTGAGATTAAACCCAAACAAACTGATATTAAACCCAAACAAACTGATATTAAACCCAAACAACTGATATTAAACCCAAACAAACTGATATTAAACCCAAACAAACTGATATTAAACCCAAACAACTGAGATTAAACCCAAACAAACTGATATTAAACCCAAACAAACTGATATTAAACCCAAACAAACTGATATTAAACCCAAACAAACTGATATTAAACCCAAACAAACTGATATTAAACCCAAACAAACTGATATTAAACCCAAACAAACTGAGATTAAACCCAAACAAACTGAGATTAAACCCAAACAAACTGATATTAAACCCAAACAACTGAGATTAAACCCAAATAAACTGATATTAAATCCAAACAACTGAGATTAAACCCAAACAAACTGAGATTAAACCCAAACAACTCTAGATTCACCCGCCAATGGAAACAATTTCCCTGCTTCGATCTGATCTATTCCCTTCATAATCTTATATGTTTCTGTAAAATCTCCGCTCATTCTTCTGAATTCCAATGAGTATAGCCCCAGTCTACTCAGTCTCTCATAAGCCAACCCCCTCAACTCCGAAATCAACCTAGTGAATCTCCTCTGCACCCCCTTCAGTGCCAGTATATCCTTTCTCAAGATTGATGAGGGTAGGGCAGTGGATATTGTCTACATCAACTTCAATAAGGCCTTTGACAAGGTCCCTCATGGCAGACTGGTGCAGAAGGTGAAGTCGCATTGGGATCAGAGGTGAGCTGGCAAGGTGGATACAAAACTGGCTCGGTCAAAGAAGACAGAGGGTAGCAGTGGAAGGGTGCGTTTCTGAATGGAGGGCTGTGACAAGTGGTGTTCCTCAGGGATCAGTGCTCGGACCTTTGCTGTTTGTAATATATATAAATGATTTGGAGGAAAATATAATTGGTTTGATTAGTAAGTTTGCAGACGACACAAAGGTTGGTGGATTTGCGGATAGCGATGAGGACCATCAGAGGATACAGCAGGATATAGATCAGTTGGAGACTTGGGTGGAGAGATGGCAGATGGAGTTTAATCCGGACAAATGTGAGGTAATGTATTTTGGAAGGTCTAATACAGATAGGAAATATACAGTAAATGGCAGAACCCTTAAGAGTATTGATAGGCAGAGGGATCTGGATGTACAGGTACACAGGTCACTGAAAGTGGCAATGCAGGTGGAGAAGGTCGTCAAGAAGGCATACGGCATGCTTGCCTTCATCGGCCGGGGCACTGAGTTCAAAAATTGGCAAGTCATGTTTGAGCTTTATAGAACCTGAGTTAGGCCGCACTTGGAATATAGATATAGATAGGATGCAGGGCTGGGCTGAAAAATGGCAAATGGAGTTTAACCCTGATAAATGTGAGGTGATTCATTTTGGTAGGACAAATTTAAATGTGGATTACAGGGTCAAAGGTAGGGTTCTGAAGACTGTGGAGGAACAGAGAGATCTTGGGGTTCATATCCACAGATCTCTGAAGGTTGCCACTCAAGTGGATAGAGCTGTGAAGAAGGCCGATAGTGTGTTAGCTTTTATTAACAGGGAGTTTGAGTTTAAGAGCCGTGGGGTTATGCTGCAACTGTACAGGACCTTGGTGAGACCACATTTGGAATATTGTGTGCAGTTCCGGTCACCTCACTATAAGAAGGATGTGGAAGCGCTGGAAAGAGTGCAGAGGAGATTTACCAGGATGCTGCCTGGTTTGGAGGATAGGTCTTATGAGGAAAGGTTGAGGGAACTTGGGCTTTTCTCTTTGGAGCGGAGGAGGTTGAGAGGAGACTTGATAGAGGTTTATAAGATGATGAGGAGGATAGGTAGAGTGAACGTTCAAAGACTATTTCCTCGGGTGAATGGAGCTATTACAAGGGGGCATAACTACAGGCTTCATGGTGGGAGATATAGGAAGGATGTCTGAGGTAGGTTTTTTACTCAGAGAGTGGTTGGGGTGTGGAATGGACTGTCTGCAGGGATAGTGGAGTCAGAAACTTTAGGAGCATTTAAGAAGCTATTGGATAGGCACATGGAGTACTTCGGGATGATAGGGAGGAAATAGCTTGATCTGGGTTTCAGGCAAAGCTTGGCACAACATCGTGGGCTGAAGGGCCTGTTCTGTGCTGTACTGTTCTATGTTCTATGTACCTCCCCCAGCAACGAGTTCCAGGCAACCACTCGTCTCTGTGTAAAAACTCTGCCTCGTAAATCTCCTTTAAACCTTGCCCCTCGCACCTTAAACCTGTGCCCCCGAGTAACTGACTCTTCCACCCTGGGAAAAGCTTCTGACTATCCACTCTGTCCATGCCTCTCATAATCTTGTAGACTTCTATCAGGTCGCCCCTCAACCTCCGTCGCTCCAGTGAGAACAAACCAAGTTTCTACAACTTCTCCTCATAGCTAATGCCCTCCATACCAGGCAACATCCTGGTAAATCTTTTCTGTACCCTCTCCAAAGCCTCAACATCCTTCTGGTAGTGTGGCGACCAGAATTGAACACTATATTCCAAGTGCGGCCTAACTAAGGTTCTATAAAGCTGCAACATGACTTGCCAATTTTTAAACTCAATACCCCGGCCGATGAAGGCAAGCGTGCCGTATGCCTTCTTGACTACCTTCTCCACCTGCATTGCCACTTTCAGTGACCTGTACACCCAGATCCCTTTGCCTATCAATACTCTTAAGAGTTCTGCCATTTACTGTATATTTCCTATCTGTATTAGACCTTCCAAAATGCATTACCTCACATTTCTCCAGATTAAACTCCATCTGCCATCTCTCCACCCAAGTCTCCAACTGATCTATATCCTGCTGTATCCTCTGATGGTCCTCATCGCTATCTTCAAATCCACCAACCTTTGTGTCATCCGCAAACTTACTAATCAATCCAGTTACATTTTCCTCCAAATCATTTATATATATCACACACAGCAAAGGTCCCAGCACTGATCCCTGAGGAACACCACTTGTCACAGCCCTCCATTCAGAAACACACCCTTCCACTGCTACCCTCTGTCTTCTTTGACTGAGCCAGTTTTGCATCCACCTTGCCAGCTCACCTCTGATCCCAATGCGACTTCACCTTCTGCACCAGTCTGCCATGAGGGACCTTGTCAAAGGCCTTACTGAAGTCCATGTAGACAATATCCACTGCCCTACCCTCATCAATCACCTTCGTCACTTCCTCGAAAAACTTGATCAAGTTCGTGAGACATGACCTCCCCTTCACAAAACCATGTTGCCTCTCACTAATACGTCCACTTATTTCCAAGTGGTCCAAGTGCAGGTCAGTGGGACTAGGCATAAAATGGTTCGGCACAGACAAGAAGGGCCAAAAGGCCTGTTTCTGAGCTGTAATTTTCTATGGTTCTATGGAATAAATCCTGTCTTGAAGAATCCTCTCCAATAATTTCCCTGTCTGAGGATTCAGGGTAGACCATTTGGGACGGGGCTGAGGAGACATTTTTTTCACCCAAAGAGTGGTGAGCCTGTGGAATTCATTACCACAGGAAGTAGTTGATACCAAAACATTGAATGTATTCCGGACAATGTGAGGTGATGCATTTTGGAAGGTCTAATACAGATGGGAAATATACAGTAAATGGCAGAATCTTTAAGAGTATTGATAGGCAGAGGGATCTGGGTGTACAGGTACACAGGTCACTGAAAGTGGCAATGCAGGTGGAGAAGGTAGTCAAGAAGGCATACGGCACGCTTGCCTTCATCGGCCGGGGCATTGAGTTTAAAAATTGGCAAATCATTTTGCAGCTTCATAGAACCTTAGTGAGGCCGCACTTGGAATATAGTGTTCAATTCTGGTCGCCACACTACCAGAAGGATGTGGAGGCTTTGGAGAGGGGACAGAAAAGATTTACCAGGATGTTGCCTGGTATGGAGGGCATTAGCTATGAGGAGAGGTTGGAAAAACTTGGTTTGTTCTCACTGGAGCGACGGAGGTTGAGGGGAGACCTGATAGAAGTCTACAAGATAGAAACATAGAAACACTACAGCACAAAACAGGCCCTTCGGCCCCACAAGTTGTGCCGAACATATCCCTACCTTTTAGGCCTACCTATGATGTGGAAGTGTTGGAAAGGGTGCAGAGGAGATTTACCAGGATGTTGCCTGGTATGGTGGGAAAATCGTATGAGGAAAGGCTGAGGGGCTTGAGGTTGTTTTCGTTAGAGAGAAGAAGGTTAAGAGGTGACTTAATAGAGGCATACAAGATGATCAGAGGATTAGATAGGGTGGATAGTGAGAGCCTTTTTCCTCGGATGGTGTTGGCTAGCACGAGGGGACATAGCTTTAAATTGAGGGGTGATAGATATAGGACAGATGTTAGAGGTAGGTTCTTTACTCAGAGAGTAGTAAGGGCGTGGAATGCCCTGCCTGCAGCAGTAGTGGACTCGTCAACATTAAGAGCATTCAAATGGTTATTGGATAAACATATGGATGATATTGGAATAGTGTAGATTAGAGGGGCTTTAGATTGGTTTCACTGGTCGGCGCAACATTGAGGGCCGAAGGGCCTGTACTGCGCTGTAACGTTCTATGTTCTATAAAACCTCCATCCTATTAAGCTCCATGTACTCATCCAGGAGTCTCTTAAAAGACCCTATTGAGTTCGCCTCCACCACCACTGACGGCAGCCGATTCCACTCGCCCACCACCCTCTGTGTGAAAAGGTTCCCCCCAACATTTCCCCTGTACCTACCCCCCAGCAGCTTAAACCTGTGTCCTCTTGTAACAGCCATTTTCACCCGGGGAAAAAGCCTCTGAGAGTCCACCCGATCTCTGCCTCTCAACATCTTGTATACCTCGATTAGGTCTCCTCTCATCCTACGTCTCTCCAAGGAGAAAAGACCAAGCTCCCTCAGCCTATCCTCAGAAGGCATGCCACTCAATCCAGGCAACATTCTTGTAAATCTCCTCTGCACCCTTTCAATCTTTTCCACATCCTTCCTGTAATGAGGCGACCAGAACTGAGCACAGTACTCCAAGTGGGGTCTGACGAGGGTTTTATATAGCCGCATCATTATCCCCGGACTCCTCAACTCAATCCCTCGACTGATAAAGGCCAGCACACCATACGCCTTCTTAACCACCTCCTCCACCTGCGGGGCCGATTTTAGAGTCTTATGGACCTGGACCCCAAGGTCCTTCTGATCCTCTACAGTACTAAGAGTCTTTCCCTTTATATTGTACTCCTTCATCCCATTTGACCTGCCAAAATGGACCACGGCGTATTTATCTGGGTTGAGGTCCATCTGCCACTTCTCCGCCCAGTCTTGCATCCTATCTATGTCCCTCTGTAACTTCTGACATCCCTCCAGACTATCCACAACCCCACCGACCTTCGTGTCGTCGGCAAACTTACCAACCCATCCCTCCACTTCCTCATCCAGGTCATTTATGAAAATGACAAACAGCAAGGGTCCCAGAACAGATCCCTGGGGCACACCACTGGCGACCGACCTCCATTTAGAAAAAGACCCATCTATACACACTCTCTGCCTCCTTTGGGCAAGATGTGGAGATGCCGGCGTTGGACTGGGGTAAACACAGTAAGAAGTCTCACAACACCAGGTTAAAGTCCAACAGGTTTATTTGGTAGCAAATACCATAAGCTTTCGGAGCTTGCTGCTCCTTCGTCAGATGGAGTGGATATCTGTTCTCCAACAGTGCACAGACACAGAAATCAAGTTACAGAATACTAATTAGAATGCAAATCTCTACAGCCAGCCAGGTCTTAAAAGGTACAGATAAGGTGGGTGGAGGGATCATTAAACACAGGTTAAAGAGATGTGTATTGTCTCCAGACAGAACAGCTAGTGAGATTATGTTGGAGTGGGTATAGATGGGTCTTTTTCTAAATGGAGGTCGGTCACCAGTGGTGTGCCCCAGGGATCTGTTCTGGGACCCTTGCTGTTTGTCATTTTCATAAATGACCTGGATGAGGAAGTGGAGGGATGGGTTGGTAAGTTTGCCGATGGCACGAAGGTTGGTGACAAAAACGGTTGATGAAGGAAGGGCCGTGGATGTCGTCTATATGGATTTCAGTAAGGCATTTGACAAAGTCCCACATGGCAGGTTGGTTAAGAAGGTTAAGGCTCATGGGATACAAGGAGAAGTGGCTAGATGGGTGGAGAACTGGCTTGGCCATAGGAGACAGAGGGTAGTGGTCGAAGGGTCTTTTTCCGGCTGGAGGTCTGTGACCAGTGGTGTTCCGCAGGGCTCTGTACTGGGGCCTCTGCTATTTGTGATATATATAAATGATTTGGAAGAAGGTGTAACTGGTGTAATCAGTAAGTTTGCGAATGACACAAGGATGGCTGGACTTGCGGATAGCGAACAGCATTGTCGGGCAATACAGCAGGATATAGATAGGCTGGAAAATTGGGCGGAGAGGTGGCAGATGGAGTTTAATCTGGATAAATGCGAAGTGATGCATTTTGGAAGAAATAATGTAGGGAGGAGTTATACAATAAATGGCAGAGTCATCAGGAGTATAGAAACACAGAGGGACCTAGGTGTGCAAGTCCACAAATCCTTGAAGGTGGCAACACAGGTGGAGAAGGTGGTGAAGAAGGCATATGGTATGCTTGCCTTTATAGGACGGGGTATAGAGTATAAAAGCTGGAGTCTGATGATGCAGCTGTATAGAACGCTGGTTAGGCTACATTTCGAGTACTGCGTCCAGTTCTGGTCGCCGCACTACCAGAAGGACGTGGAGGCGTTAGAGAGAGTGCAGAGAAGGTTTACCAGGATGTTGCCTGGTATGGAGGGTCTTAACTATGAGGAGAGATTGGGTAGACTGGGGTTGTTCTCCTTGGAAAGACGGAGAATGAGGGGAGATCTAATAGAGGTGTACAAAATTATGAAGGGTATAGATAGGGTGAACAGTGGGAAGCTTTTTCCCAGGTCGGAGGTGACGATCACGAGGAGTCACGGGCTCAAGCTGAGAGGGGCGAAGTATAACTCAGACATCAGAGGGACGTTTTTTACACAGAGGGTGGTGGGGGCCTGGAATGCGCTGCCAAGTAGGGTGGTGGAGGCAGGCACGCTGACATCGTTTGAGACTTACCTGGATAGTCACATGAGCAGCCTGGGAATGGAGGGATACAAACGATTGGTCTAGTTGGACCAAGGAGCGGCACAGGCTTGGAGGGCCGAAGGGCCTGTTTCCTGTGCTGTACTGTTCTTTGTTCTTTGTTGAGGTTGTGGATAGTCTGGAGGGATGTCAGAAGTTACAGAGGGACATAGATAGGATGCAAGACTGTGCGGAGAAGTGGCAGATGGACTTCAACCCAGATTATGGTGGATTTATGTCACATTATCAGTAACCCCCACAGCTTTCCCCCTGATCTTGCATAATCTCACGAGCTGTTCTGTCTGGAGACAATACACATCTCTTTAACCTGTGTTTAATGTTCCCTCCACCCACATTGTCTGTACCTTTAAGACCTGGCTGGCTGTAGAGATTTGCATTCTAATCAGTATTCTGTAACTTGATTTCTGTGTCTGTGCACTGTTGGAGAACAGATATCCACTCCATCTGACGAAGGAGCAGCAAGCTCCGAAAGCTTATGGTATTTGCTACCAAATAAACCTGTTGGACTTTAACCTGGTGTTGTGAGACTTCTTACTGTCCTTTGGGCAAGCCAGTTCTGGATCCACAGGGCAGCAGCCCCTTGGATCCCATGCCCTCTCACTTTTTCCAGAAGCCTTGCATGGGGGACCTTATTGAACGCCTTGCTAAAATCCATATAAACCACATCTACTGCTTTCCCTTCGTCAATGTGTTTAGTCACATTTTCGAAGAACTCCACCAGGCTCGTAAGGCATGATCTGCCCTTGACAAAGCCATGCTGAGTATTCTTGAGCATACTAAACCTCTCTAAATGCTCATAGATCTTGTCCCTCAGGATCTTCTCCATCAGCTTACCAACCACTGAGGTTAGACTCACCGGTCGGTAATTACCTGGGCTATCCCTATTCCCCTTCTTGAAAATAGGAACCACATCCGCAATCCTCCGGCACCTCTCCCGTCTCCATCGACCAAGATTATGAGAGGCATGGACAGAGTGGATAGTCAGGAGCTTTTTCCCAGGGTGGAAGAGTCAATTCCTCGGGGGCACAGGTTAAAGGTGCGAGGGGCAAGGTTTAAAGGAGATGTACGAGGCAGATGTTTTACACAGAGGGTGGTGGGTGCCTGGAACTCGCTGCCGGGGGAGGTAGTGGAAGTGTATACGGTAGTGACTTTTAAGGGGCATCTTGACAAGTACATGAATAGGGTGGGAACAGAGGGATACGGTCCCCGGAAGGCTAGGGGGTTTTAGTTCAGTCGGGCAGCATGGTCGGTGCAGGCTTGGAGGGGCCGAAGGGCCTGTTCCTGTGCTGTAATTTTCTTTGTTCTTTGTATTCAAGAGGCGGCTGGATATAGCACTTGGGGCGAATGGGATCAAAGGTTACGGGGAGAAAGCAGGATTAGGCTATTGAGTGCGACAATCAGCCATGATCGTAATGAATGGGGGAGCAGGCTCGAAGGGCTGAATGGCCTCCGCCTGCTTCGAGTCTCCATGTTTCTATTGGTTTCAAATTTCACCACAGAAACTGGTGGGATTTAAATTCAATTGACAAATCCTGATTAGAAAACTAAACTCAGTAACGATGTCCATGAAACCATTGTCGATTGTCGGAAAAACCCATCCGGTTCACTAATGTCCTTTAAGAAAGGAAATCTACTGTCCTTGCCTGGTCTGGCCTACATGTGACTCCAGAGCCACAGCAATGGGACAGGGAGTAAATTTAAGGAGGTGTTAGACAGATTTTTAATAGGTAATGGGTTGAAGGGTTACCATAGAACCATAGAAAATTACAGCTCAGAAACAGGCCTTTTGGCCCTTCTTGTCTGTGCCGAACCATTTTATGCCTAGTCCCACTGACCTGCACTTGGACCATATCCCTCCACACCCCTCTCATCCATGAGCCCGTCCAGGTTTTTCTTAAATGTTAAAAGTGACTCCGCATTTACCACTTTATCCGGCAGCTCATTCCACACTCCCACCACTCTCTGCGTGAAGAAGCCCCCCCTAATATTCCCTTTAAACTTTTCTCTTTTCACCCTTAACCCATGCCCTCTGGTTTTTTTTCTCCCCTAGCCTCAGCGGAAAAAGCCTGCTTGCATTCACTCTATCTATACCCATCAAAATCTTATACACCTCTATCAAATCTCCCCTCAATCTTCTACGCTCCAGGGAATAAAGTCCCAACCTATTCAATCTCTCTCTGTAACTCAGCTTCTCAAGTCCCGGCAACATCCTTGTGAACCTTCTCTGCACTCTTTCAACCTTATTTACATCCTTCCTGTAACTAGGTGACAAAAACTGTACACAATACTCCAAATTCGGCCTCACCAATGCCTTATATAACCTTACCATAACACTCCAACTTTTATACTCGATACTCCGATTTATAAAGGCCAATGTACCAAAGGCACTCTTTACGACCCTATCCACCTGTGACGTCACTTTTAGGGAATTCTGTACCTGTATTCCCAGATCCCTCTGTTCAACTGCACTCTTCAGAGTCCTACCATTTACCCTGTACGTTCGTCTTTGGTTTGTCCTTCCAAAGTGCAATATCTCACACTTGTCTGCGTAAAATTCCATTTGCCATTTTTCAGCCCATTTTTCGAGTTGGTCCAAATCCCTCTGCAAGCTTTGAAAACTTTCCTCACTGTCCACTACACCTCCAATCTTTGTATCATCAGCAAACTTGCTGATCCAATTTACCACATTATCATCCAGAACATTGATATAGATGACAAACAACAATGGACCCAACACCTATCCCTGCGGCACACCACTAGTCACAGGCCTCCACTCAGAGAAGCAATCCTCCACAACCACTCTCTGGCTTCTTCCATTGAGCCAGTGTCTAATCCAATTTACTACCTCCCCATGTATACCTAGCGACTGAACCTTCCTAACTAACCTCCCATGAGGGACCTTGTCAAAGGCCTTGCTGAAATCCAGGTAGACAACATCCACCGCCTTCCCTTCATCCACTTTCCTGGTAACCTCCTCGAAAAACTCTAATAGATTGGTCAAACATGACCTACCACGCACAAAGCCATGTTGACTCTCCCTAATAAGTCCCTGTCTATCCAAATATTTGTAGATCCTATCCCTTACCACACCTTCCAATAACTTGCCCACCACCGACGTCAAACTTACTGGCCTATAATTTCCCGGATTTCTTTTGGAACCTTTTTTAAACAACGGAACAACATGAGCCACCCTCCAATCATCCGGCACCTCCCCCGTGAATACTGACATTTTAAATATGTCTGCCAGGGCCCCTGCAAGTTCAACACTAGCTTCCCTCAAGGTCCGTGGGAATACCCTGTCCGGTCCTGGGGATTTATCCACTCTGATTTGCCTCAAGACAGCGAGCACCTCCTCCCCTTTAATCTGTAAAGGTTCCATGACCTCCCTACCTGTTTGCCCTATTTCCGTAGACTCCATGCCCGTTTCCTCAGTAAATACGGATGCAAAAAAACCATTTAGTATCTCCCCCATCTCTTTTGGTTCCATCTACCACTCTGGTCTTCAAGAGGACCAATTTTATCCCTCACTATCCTTTTGCTCCTAACATACCTATAGAAGCTCTTTGGATTTTCCTTCACTCTGTCTGCCAAAGCAACCTCATGTCTTCTTTTAGCCCTCCTGATTTCCCTCTTAAGTAGCTTCTTGCACTTTTTATACTCCTCGAGCATCTGATCTGTTCCTTGCTGCCTGTACATTTCATACAACTCTCTCTTCCTCTTAATCAGTGTTACAATCTCCCTCGAGAACCAAGGTTCCTTATTCCGATTTACTTTGCCTTTAATCCTGACAGGAACATACAAACTCTGCACTCTCAAAAGTTCTCCTTTGAAGGCCTCCCACTTTCCATTTACATCCTTACCAGAGAACAGCCTGTGCCAATCCACACTTCCCAGATCCCTTCTCATTTCATCAAATTTGGCCTTTTTCCAGTTCAGAACTTCAACCCGAGGACCAGATCTATCCTTATCCATGATCAGGTTGAAACTAATGGCATTATGATCACTGGATCCAAAGTGTTCCCTCACACTCACATCCATCACCTGCCCTAACTCATTTCCCAATAGGAGATCCAATATCGCATCCTCTCTAGTTGGCACCTCTATATACTGATGTAGAAAATTCTCCTGAACACATTTTACAAACTCTACCCCATCTAAACCTTTAACAGTATGCGAGTCCCAATTTATATGTGGAAAATTAAAATCCCCTACTATCACAACTTTGGGGAGAAGGCAGGAAAATGGGGACGAGGAGCATATTAGCCATGATCGAATGGCGGAGCTGACTCGATGGGCCGAATGGCTTAATTCTGCTCCTATATCTTATGCACGTATGGCAGCAAAAAGCTCAGCCTTCTCAGGGCAATTAGGGATGGGCAATTAATATTGCCAGGGAAGCCCACATTCCATGGACGAATTGAAAAACAGAGTTGGTTCTCAGGGACCTGATTTGTGGATCTTAGAGTCATAGAGTCATCGAGGTTTACAGCATGGAAACAGGCCCTTCGGCCCAACTTGTCCATGCCGCCCCTTTTTTTAACCCCTAAGCTAGTCCCAATTGCCTGCGTTTGGCCAACATCCCTCTATACCCATCGTACCCATATAACTTCTAAATGCTTTTTAAAAGACAAAATTGTACCAGCTTCTGCTACTACCTCTGGCAGCTTGTTCCAGACACTCACCACTCCCTGTGTGAAAAAGATTGCCCCTCTGGGGCCCTCTATGCCCTCTAGTTTTAGACTCCCCTACCTTTGGGAAAAGATATTGACTATCTCGCTGATCTATGCCCCTCATTATTTTATCGATCTCTATAAGATTACCCCCAAGCTTCCTACGCTCCAGGGAAAAAAGTCTCAGTCTATCCAGCCTCTCCTTATAACTCAATCCATCAAGTCCTGGTAGCATCCAAGTAAATCTTTTTTGCACTCTTTCTAGTTTAATGTTTACTGTGTGGAGTTTGCATATTCTCCTCGTGTCTGTGTGGGTTTCCTCCGGGTGCTCCGATTTCCTCCCACAGCCCAAAGATGTGCGGGTTAGGTTGATTGGCCATGCTAAAAATTGCCCTTAGTGTCCTGAGATGCGTAGGTTAGAGGGATTAGTGGGTAAATATGTAGGGATAAGGGGGTAGGGCCTGGGTGGGATTGTGGTCGGTGCAGACTCGATGGGCCAAATGGCCTCCTTCTGCACTGTAGGGTTTCTATGATTTCTATGATGATTTTATGATATCCTTTCTATAATAGGGTGACCAGAATTGTACACAGTATTCCAAGTGTGGCCTTACCAATGTCTTGTACAACTTCAACAAGACGTCCCAACTCCTGTATTCAATGTTCTGACTGATGAAACCAAGCATGCCGAATGCCGCCTTCACCACTCTGTCCACCTGTGACTCCACTTTCAAGGAGCTATGAACCTGTACCACGAGATCTCTTTGTTCTGTAACTCTCCCCTGCGCCCTCCCCTTAACTGAGTAAGTCCTGCCCTGGTTCGATCGAGCAAAATGCATCACTTCGCATTTATCTGAATTAAACTCCATCTGCCATTCGTCAGCCCACTGGCCCAATTGATCAAGATCCCGTTGTAATTGGAGATAACCTTCTTCACTGTCCACGATGCCACCAATCTTAGTGTCATCTGCAAACTTGCTAACCATGCCCCCTATATTCTCATCCAAATCATTAATATAAATGACAAATAACAGTGGACCCAGCACTGATCCCTGAGGCACACCGCTGGTCACAGGCCTCCAGTTTGAAAAACAACCCTCTACAACCACCCTCTGTCTTCTGTCATCAAGCCAATTTTGTATCCATTTAGCTACCCCATCCTGGATCCCGTGAGATTTAATCTTATGCAACACCATACCGTGCGGTATCTTGTCAAAGGTCTTGCTAAGGTCCATGTAGCCAACATCAACTGTACTGCCCTCATCGACCTTCTTGGTTACCCCTTCAAAAAACTCAAGCAAGTTTTGTGCACAAACCTGGATATTGAGACGGCCTCGGTGAGCTCCTAATCCAATTCTCAAAGTGCTGGATGCTCTCATCTGTGAGTCTTCCACTCCCAGCGATTCCAGCCCAAGAGGTGGACAGTCTGAAGCAGGGTTTAGATCAGAGATTGCAATGAGTTGGAGAATGACACAAATCCATTCACACAGGCAGAGTAATCATTGTAACTCAAAACGGACCACTCAAAGCCAAGACAGGACATCACTCAGAGATCACTACCCCACTGGAAAAACAGCACTGAACCATCCTAACTAGCAGAAAAATCACTCACTCACACACTGACTTGTCATAACTCGCTGAGCTCTTCACATATCCACGGGAAATAGCAGAGGAAATCACAAGCCATCCTAGACCCATCCGCAACCCATAACTAGAACAGGTCATCTCAAAACCATCGGAAGCAGTATCGGACATCATTTACCCATCACAGGTCATTATTAACATGTCAAGAAAAGTGATGGGATTGTCCTGGGCCAGCTATCAGAGAGCCAGCTGACCTGGGGCAGAGGAAATTTGAGTTCAATCACAATCTAGAATTAACAGTCGACTATTGACCATAAAATCATTGTTGATTGTCGGAAAAACCCATCTTTCTTTTGGGAAGGAAATCCGCCATCCTTACCTGGCCTGGCCTGCATGAGTACAAGAGTTGGTAAATTACTTTTTCACTGGAAAAACGGAGGTGACAGAGGTTTAGTTTAGAACCATAGAAAATTACAGCTCAGGAACAGGCCTTTTGGCCCTTCTTGTCTGTGCCGAACCATTTTATGCCTAGTCCCACTGACCTGCACTTGGACCATATCCCTCCACACCCCTCTCATCCATGAACCCGTCCAAGTTTTTCTTAAATGTTAAAAGTGACCCCGCATTTACCACTTTATCCGGCAGCTCATTCCACACTCCCACCACTCTCTGCGTGAAGAAGCCCCCCCTAATATTCCCTTTAAACTTTTCTCCTTTCACCCTTAACCCATGCCCTCTGGTTTTTTTCTCCCCGAGCCTCAGCGGAAAAAGCCTGCTTGCATTCACTCTATCTATACCCATCAAAATCATATACACCTCTATCAAATCTCCCCTCAATCTTCTACGCTCCAGGGAATAAAGTCCCAACCTATTCAATCTCTCTCTGTAACTCAGCTTCTCAAGTCCCGGCAACATCCTTGTGAACCTTCTCTGCACTCTTTCAATCTTATTTACATCCTTCCTGTAACTAGGTGACCAAAACTGTATACAATACTCCAAATTCGGCCTCACCAATGCCTTATATAACCTTACCATAACACACCAACTTTTATACTCGATACTCCGATTTATAAAGGCCAATGTACCATGATTAGGGCATCATGATTAGCACGGGCTTGGAGGGCAGGAGAGCCTGTTCCTGCACAGTGGTTAGCAATGCTGTCTCACAGTGCCAGGGACCCGGGGCAGCACGGTGACACAGTGGTTAGCAATGCTGCCTCACAGCGCCAGGGACCCGGGGCAGCACGGTGGCACAGTGGTTAGCACTGCTGTCTCACAGCGCCAGGGACCCGGGGCAGCACGGTGACACAGTGGTTAGCACTGCTCTCTCACAGCGCCAGGGACCCGGGGCAGCACGGTGACACAGTGGTTAGCACTGCTCCCTCACAGTGCCAGGGACCCGGGGCAGCACGGTGGCACAGTGGTTAGCACTGCTCCCTCATAGTGCCAGGGACCCGGGGCAGCACGGTGGCACAGTGGTTAGCACTGCTCCCTCACAGTGCCAGGGACCCGGGGCAGCACGGTGACACAGTGGTTAGCACTGCTCCCTCACAGTGCCAGGGACCCGGGGCAGCACGGTGACACAGTGGTTAGCACTGCTCCCTCACAGTGCCAGGGACCCGGGGCAGCACGGTGGCACAGTGGTTAGCACTGCTCCCTCACAGTGCCAGGGACTCAGGTTCAATTCCGGCCTCGGGTCACCATCTGTGTGGAGTTTGCACATTCTCCCCGTGTCTGCGTGGGTTTCCTCCGGGTGCTCCGGCTTCCACCCACAGTCCAAAGATGTGCGGGTTAGTTGGATTGGCCATGCTAAATTGCCCCTAGTTTCGGAGGATTGGCAGGGTAAATATATGGGGTTACGGGGATGGGGCCTGGGTGGGATTGTGGTTGGTACAGACTCGATGGGCCGAGTGGCCTCACTGGACTATAGGGATTCTATGATTCTATGATTCCTGAATTGTCCTGGTCTTTGCTCTCTTTGCCTGCATGGTTTTCTTCCAGGTGCTCCAGTTTCCTCCGAAACTCAAAAGTTTTAAAGGTTCAATGGATTGGCCATGCTAAATTGTCCTTACTGTCTAAGGATATGTGGGTTAGGGCAATATCGGAATAAATATGGGGGGATACAGGATTAGGGCCTGGGTAAGATGCTCTGTCAGAGAGGCAACGCACACACAATGGGCTGAATGGCCTCCTTCTGCAATGTAGGAACTCTGTGGATTCTATAACCCATTGAAAACAGCACAGGACACCAGTAACCCAGAGAAACCAGCACAGGACACCAGTAACCCAGAGAAACCAGCACAGGACACCAGTAACCCAGAGAAACCAGCACAGGACACCAGTAACCCAGAGAAACCAGCACAGGATATCAGTAACCCAGTAAAACCAGCACAGAACAAAAAAACAAAGAAAATTACAGCACAGGAACAGGCCCTTCGGCCCCTCCAAGCCTGCACCGACCATGCTGCCCAACTTAACTAAAACTCCCTACCCTTCCGGGGACCATATCCCTCTATCCCACCCTATTCATGTATTTGTCAAGACGCCCCTTAAAAGTCACTACCGTATCCGCTTCCACTACCCCCCCGGCAGAGAGTTCGAGGCACCCACCGCCCTCTGTGTAAAAAATCTGCCTCGTACATCTCCTTTAAACCTTGCCCCTCGCACCTTAAACCTGTGCCCCCGAGTAATTGACTCTTCCACCCTGGGGAAAAGCTTCTGACTATCCACTCTGTCCATGCCTCTCATAATCTTGTAGACTTCTATCAGGTCTCCCCTCAACCTCCGTCGTTCCAGTGAGAACAAACCAAGTTTCTCCAACCTCTCCTCATAGCTAATGCCCTCCATACCAGGCAACATCCTGGTAAATCTTTTCTGTACCCTCTCCAAAGCCTCCACATCCTTCTGGTAGTGTGGCGACCAGAATTGAACACTGTGGTGGACCTCAGTTGTGCCTTTGTCCTATTTGGACCACCGTTGTGTGTGTTTGTCATACCTGGACACATCCCCTTCCAGTTTGGTTCCTCCCCTCGGCACCTAGTATAAAGGTGGCTGTCTCCTCCCCCTTGTTCAGTCCAGGTTGGTTATTTGTTGGGATCTGCTCCTGATTCTGTTGTGAATAAAAGCCTACACTTGTATTGGCACACCGGTAGTCTTTCGCCTTATTGATAGCGCATCAATTTTATTCACAACAGTTACTGGAGCAGTTTCTAAAACCCGACAAGTTAACATTAGACCCTCAAGAGGTTGGAGCCTCTGATAAATTTGATCATTGGTTGGACTGCTTCGAAGCATTCGTCGACACCGCTACGGCCATTGACACCGACGCTGCTAAACTCCACGTGCTCCGTGCCCGGGTAAGCGAAACTGTCTATGGAATCTTCCGGGACGCTGCTACTTACGCGGACGCTATCGCACTCCTAAAAGGGCAGTTCCGAAAGAGCCCTAACGTGGTTTACGCCAGACACCTCCTAACTACCCGCAAGCGGCAGCCAGGAGAATCGTGTGCCCAATTTCTGCGCGCCCTGCGAGTCCTAGCTCGAGCTTGCGACTGTAAGGCTGTTTCAGCAGCTCAGAACATGGAGGATCTGATCCGCGACGCCTACGTTGCGGGCATTGAGTCTACATACATCCAGCAGCGTCTGCTGGAACAAGATGACCTAGACCTCCGGAAAACGGCCACGATGGCTGAAACATTAGAAGCAGCCTCCCATAATCTCGGGTCTTACCTTGGATCCCATTCCATCGACAGCTCCACCGCGATGGCTGTTCCGGCAGGGCCCAAATGTTACTTTTGTGGCCTATCCAAGCACCCTCGGCGTCGCTGCCCGGCAAAGGACGCGATTTGCTCCGGATGCGGTAAGCTAGGCCACTTCGCTAAAGTCTGCCGGGCAAAGCCGCTTCCGAAGACTCGTGGAGCCATGTGTGCTCCGAGGGCGCAGCCATCTTTGATACAGGCGGCGGCTGCGTGCGAATCGCCATCTTCGATGCGGTCACCGGAAGCGCAGGAGTCGCCATCTTTGAGACTGGCATCAAGGCGAGCTGAGCAGGAAGCTTCATCCGTGACGTCAGACGGCGACGAAGATGGATTCTTCTTTAATTCAACGGTGGCATCGATTTGCTTGGACCAGTCGCAGCCTCATCAACTCTCCAAGTCCATAATGGAGATCAAGATAAATGGTTATGCAGAAAACTGCCTGTTTGACTGTGGGAGCACAGAAAGTTTTATACACCCTCGCACAGTGCGTCAATATGCCCTTCCCGTGCGACCCTGGAGCCAGACCATCTCCATGGCCTCGAATTCCCACTCGGTGGAGGTCCTCGGGTGCTGCTTGGTGACGCTGACGGTACAGGGCACAGTCTACGAGCGTTTTCGGCTCCTCGTGCTGCCGCGACTCTGCGCAGCTGTACTGCTGGGGTTAGATTTCCTCACCCATCATAGGAGCGTCACCCTGCAGTATGATGGCCCTTATCCCCCGCTCTCCGTCTGCAAGGCGCCGTCACAGCAGCGCCCGTCGCGCACCACCTGCAGTCTCTCGACCCTCAAGATCACCCCGCCCCCCTTATTTGATAACCTCACCATGGATTGTAGGCCTATAGCCACCAAGAGTAGGCGCTATAGTGCGGATGACCGGGCCTTCATTCGGTCCGAGGTACAACGTTTGCTCCAGGAAGGGATTATCCAGGCCAGCACCAGCCCCTGGAGGGCGCAAGTGGTCGTAGTTAAATCGGGGGAGAAACACCGCATGGTGATTGACTACAGCCAGACCATAAACAGGTATACCCAACTAGATGCGTATCCTCTTCCCCGTATCGCGGACATAGTCAACCGCATCGCGCACTATAGGGTTTTTTCGACGATCGATTTGAAATCGGCTTACCACCAGCTCCCTCTCCGCTCGGAGGATCGCCCATACACTGCCTTTGAGGCGGATGGCCGCCTCTACCAGTTCCTCCGAGTCCCCTTTGGTATCACCAATGGGGTCTCAGTCTTCCAACGGGCCATGGATCAAATGGTGGACCAGCACGGACTACGGGCCACTTTCCCGGATCCGGATAACGTCACCATCTGCAGCCGTGACCTGCAGGATCATGATGCCAACCTACAAAAATTCCTTCGTACGGCCACTCTCCTGAACCTCACATACAATGAGGCGAAGTGTGTTTTCCGGACACGCCGCCTCGCCATCCTTGGGTACGTGATAGAAAATGGTGTCCTTGGTCCCGACCCAGCCCGTATGCGTCCCCTTATGCAGCTTCCCCTCCCTACTACCCTCAAAGCACTGAGGAGATGCCTGGGCTTCTTCTCCTACTATGCCCAGTGGGTTCCCCGTTACGCAGATAAAGCCCGTCCGCTCCTAAAATCGACCTCTTTTCCCCTGGCGGAGGAGGCCCGTCGGGCCTTCGACGACATCAAAGCGGACATCGCGAAGGCCGCGATGCATGCTGTGGACGAATCCATCCCATTCCAAGTGGAAAGTGATGCGTCTGACTTTGCCCTAGCCGCCACCCTTAACCAGAGGGGCCGTCCGGTGGCCTTCTTTTCCCGGACCTTACAAGGCCCTGAGATTCAACACTCCTCGGTCGAGAAGGAGGCCCAGGCCATCGTGGAAGCCGTCCGGCACTGGCACCATTATCTCGCGGGCCAACGATTCACCTTAATTACGGACCAGCGGTCAGTTGCCTTCCTGTTTAACACCAGGCAAAAGGGCAAGATTAAGAATGACAAGATCTTGCGGTGGAGGATTGAGCTCTCCACCTACAGATATGACATCATGTACCGGCCCGGGAAGCTCAATGAGCCCCCAGACGCCCTGTCCCGTGGATCATGTGCCAGTGCCCAACTAGACCAGCTACAGTCCCTCCATAACGACCTCTGTCATCCGGGTGTCACCAGATTTTTCCACTTTGTCAAGTCCCGTAACCTTCCCTCCTCCCTTGAGGAAGTCCGGACGATTACCAGGCAATGCAGGGTCTGCGCTGAGTGCAAACCGCAGTTCTACCGGCCAGGTAGGGCGCACCTTGTAAAGGCCACTCGTGCGTTCGAGCGCCTTAGCATTGATATTAAAGGCCCCCTCCCCTCCTCTAACCGCAATGTTTATTTCCTGAATATCATTGACGAATACTCACGTTTCCCTTTTGCCTTCCCCTGCTCGGACATGACCACGGCTACAGTGATTCGGACCCTGAACACGCTCTTCACCCTGTTCAGCTTCCCAGCCTATATTCATAGCGATCGTGGGTCCTCTTTCATGAGTGACGAGCTGAGGCAGTACCTGCTCGCCAAAGGCGTTGCCTCCAGCCGCACCACTAGCTATAACCCCAGGGGCAATGGTCAAGTAGAGCGGGAGAACGCAACCGTCTGGAAGGCCGTTCTATTAGCGTTACGGTCTAGGGGCCTTCCAGTCAGCCGTTGGCAAGACGTCCTTCCGGACGCATTACATTCCATTAGGTCACTCTTGTGCACAGCGACCAATACGACCCCTCACGAGCGGATGTTTTCGTTTCCCAGGAAGTCCTCCTCGGGTACTTCGCTCCCGGATTGGCTGATGTCCCCGGGGCCCGTCCTGCTTCGGAAGCATGTCCGGACCCATAAGGCAGATCCCTTGGTCGAGGAGGTCCAATTGCTCCATGCTAATCCTCAATATGCTTATGTAGCATACCCTGATGGGCGGGAGGACACGGTTTCTGTCCGTGACTTGGCACCCGCGGGTGCCCCTGAGGTCACCACGTCCTTCCACCCCACGGTCCCTGGTGTCGTCCATTCGGAGATTGCTGCGCCCCTTCCTCCCTCAGTCCCTGTCCCTGTAGTGCGCCCAGAGCCTGTTGCAGCCCCCCACCCCCTAGCTCCAGTTCCCACTGTTCCCCATACGCCACCAGGGCCACTGCTCGCTCCTCTCGCCCCTATGTACAGCTCGCTTGAGTCGCCGGAGCCGTCGCCACGCAGTACCCGACGACTGGACGGGACGACGGATCGGTCCGCTTCACACCACCCAGCGCCTTCTCTCGACGCTCACTGTACGGAGCCTGGGCCGACATCGCTCCCTGCTCGGACGACTCTGCGACCTGCACTACGACGATCGCGAAGGCGGATCAAGCCACCGGTTCGTCTGGACTTGTGATATTGTTTCCGCTTCACCCCCGTGTTGTTTCTTTAAAGGAAGGGGTGAATGTGGTGGACCTCAGTTGTGCCTTTGTCCTATATGGACCACCGTTGTGTGTGTTTGTCATACCGGGACACATCCCCTTCCAGTTTGGGTCCTCCCCTCGGCACCTAGTATAAAGGTGGCTGTCTCCTCCCCCTTGTTCAGTCCAGGTTGGTTATTTGTTGGGATCTGCTCCTGATTCTGTTGTGAATAAAAGCCTACACTTATATTGGCACACCGGTAGTCTTTCGCCTTATTGATAGCGCATCAAACACTATATTCCAAGTGCGGCCTAACTAAGGTTCTATAAAGCTGCAACATGACTTGTCAATTTTTAAACTCAATGCCCCGGCCGATGAAGGCAAGCAAGCCGTATGCTTCTTGACTACCTTCTCCACCTGCATTGCCACTTTCAGTGACCTGTGTACCTGTACACCCAGATCCCTCTACCTATCAATACTCTTAAGGGTTCTGCCATTTACTGTATATTTCCTATCTGTATTAGACCTTCCAAAATGCATTATCTCACATTTGTCCGGATTAAACTCCATCTGCCATCTCTCCGCCGAAGTCTCCAACTGATCTATATCCTGCTGTATTCTCTGATGGTCCTCATCGCTATCCGCTAATCCAACCTTTGTGTCGTCCGCAAACTTACGAATCAAACCAGTTACATTTTCCTCCAAATCATTTATATATGTTACAAACAGTAAAGGTCCCAGCACTGATCCCTGAAGAACACCACTTGTCACAGCCCTCCATTCAGAAACGCACCCTTCCACTGCTACCCTCTATCTTCTTTGACTGAGCCAGTTTTGTATCCACCTTGCCAGCTCACCTCTGATCCCATGCGACTTCACCTTCTGCACCAGTCTGTCATGAGGGACCTTGTCAAAGGCCTTACTGAAGTCCATGTAGACAACATCCACTGCCCTACCCTCATCAATCATCTTCGTCACTTCCTCGAAAAACGCGATCAAGTTAGTGAGACACGACCTCCCCTTCACAAAACCATGTTGCCTCTCACTAATATGTCCACTTATTTCCAAGTGGGAGCAAATCCTGTTTTGAAGAATCCTCTCCAATACTTTCCCTACCACTGACGTAAGGCTCACCGGCCTGTAATTACCTGGATTATTCTTGCTACCCTTCTTAAACAAAGGAACAACATTGGCTCTTCTCCAATCCTCTGGGACCTCCCCTGTAGCCAGTGAGGATACAAAGATTTCTCTCTAGGCTCCAGCAATTTCCTCTCTTGGCTCTCTCAGTATTCTGGGGTATATCCCATCAGGCCCTGGGGATTTGTCTACCTTAATGTTTCCCAAGAACCCCAAAACCTCCTCCTTTTTCATCTCAACATGACTCACACTACCGACACACGTCCACCAAGTCCTTCTCTTTGGTGAATACTGACACAAAGTACTCATTTAATACCTCACCCATTTCCTCTGGCTCCATGCATAGATTCCCTCCCTTGTCCTTGAGTGGGCCAACCCTCTCCCTGGCTACCCTCTTGCTCTTTATATATGTATAAAAAGCCTTGGGATTTTCCTTAATCCAGCTGGCCAATGACTTTTCGCAGCCCCTTTTAGCCCTCCTTACTCCTTGCTGAAGTTTCTTTCTACTTTCATCGAAACATAGAAAACTACAGCACAAAACAGGCCCTTCGGCCACACAAGTTGTGCCGAACATATCCCTACCTTTTAGGCCTACTTATAACCCTCCATCCTATTAAGTCCCATGTACTCATCCAGGAGTCTCTGAAAAGACCCTATTGAGTTCGCCTCCACCACCACTGACGGCAGCCGATTCCACTCGCCCACCACCCTCTGTGTGAAAAACTTACCCCTAACATCTCCCCTGTACCTACCCCCAGCACCTTATACCTGTGTCCTCTCGTAGCAGCCATTTCCACCCTGGGAAAAAGCCTCTGAGAGTCCACCCGATCTATGCCTCTCAACATCTTATACACCTCTATTAGGTCTCCTCTCATCCTACGTCTCTCCAAGGAGAAAAGACCGAGCTCCCTCAGCCTATACTCATAAGGCATGCCACTCAATCCAGGCAACATCCTTGTAAATCTCCTCTGCACCCTTTCAATCTTTTCCACATCCTTCCTGTAATGAGGTGACCAGAACTGAGCACAGTGCTCCAAGTGGGGTCTGACGAGGGTCTTATATAGCTGCATCATTATCCCCGGACTCCTCAACTCAATCCCTCGATTGATAAAGGCCAGCACACCATACGCCTTCTTAACCACCTCCTCCACCTGCGAGGCCGATTTTAGAGTCCTATGGACCTGGACCCCAAGGTCCTTCTGATCCTCTACAGTACTAAGAGTCTTTCCCTTTATATTGTACTCCTTCACCCATTTGACCTGCCAAAATGGACCACGACGCATTTATCTGGGTTGAAGTCCATCTGCCACTTCTCCGCCCAGTCTTGCATCCTATCTATGTCCCTCTGTAACTTCTGACATCCCTCCAGACTATCCACAACCCCACCAACCTTCGTGTCATCGGCAAACTTACCAACCCATCCCTCCACTTCCTCATCCAGGTCATTTATGAAAATGACAAACAGCAAGGGTCCCAGAACAGATCCCTGGGGCACACCACTGGTGACCGACCTCCATTTAGAAAAAGACCCATCTATACACACTCTCTGCCTCCTTTGGGCAAGCCAGTTCTGGATCCACAGGGCACCAGCCCCTTGGATCCCATGCCCTCTCACTTTTTCGAGAAGCCTTGCATGGGGGACCTTATCGAACGCCTTGCTAAAATCCATATAAACCACATCTACCGCTTTCCCTTCGTCAATGTGTTTAGTCACATTTTCGAAGAACTCCACCAGGCTCGTAAGGCACGATCTGCCTTTGACAAAGCCATGCTGAGTATTCTTGAGCATACTAAACCTCTCTGAATGCTCATAAATCTTGTCCCTCAGGATCTTCTCCATCAGCTTACCAACCTGATGCGCGATTGATTCACACGGGAGGCTAGGACGTACCCGGGAATAAAAGCTTTTATTCACAACAAGAATAGAGCACACTGCTTAACAATACTATCCCAGACTAAGGGCTACGAGGAAGTAGCAGTGACCTTTATACTCCTGTAAGAAGGCGGAGCCTAACGGAGTGTACCACATAAACAATAATAACAGGTGGAACACCCCAACCCTAACCCCAACAGTAACAAGAGTAACATATGTACGGTACGGTAGCACAGTGGTTAGCACTGCTGCTTCACAGCTCCAGGGTCCCGGGTTCGATTCCCGACTCGAGTCACTGTCTGTGTGGAGTTTGCACATTCTCCTCGTGTCTGTGTGGGTTTCCTCCGGGTGCTCCGGTTTCCTCCCACAGTCCAAAGATGTGCGGGTTAGGTTGATTGGCCAGGTTAAAAAAAAAAATTGCCCCTTAGAGTCCTAAGATGCGTAGGTTAGAGGGATTAGCAGGTGAATATGTGGGGGTAGGGCCTGGGTGGGATTGTGGTCGGTGCAGACTCGATGGGCCAAATAAGAACATAAGAACATAAGAAATAGGAGCAGGAGTAGGCCATCTAGCCCCTCGAGCCTGCCCCGCCATTCAATAAGATCATGGCTGATCTGACGTGGATCAGTACCACTTACCCGCCTGATCCCCATAACCCTTAATTCCCTTACCGATCAGGAATCCATCCATCCGCGCTTTAAACATATTCAGCGAGGTAGCCTCCACCACCTCAGTGGGCAGAGAATTCCAGAGATTCACCACCCTCTGGGAGAAGAAGTTCCTCCTCAACTCTGTCTTAAACCGACCCCCCTTTATTTTGAGGCTGTGTCCTCTAGTTTTAACTTCCTTACTAAGTGGAAAGAATCTCTCCGCCTCCACCCTATCCAGCCCCCGCATTATCTTATAAGTCTCCATAAGATCCCCCCTCATCCTTCTAAACTCCAACGAGTACAAACCCAATCTCCTCAGCCTCTCCTCATAATCCAAACCCCTCATCTCCGGTATCAACCTGGTGAACCTTCTCTGCACTCCCTCCAATGCCAATATATCCTTCCTCATATAAGGGGACCAATACTGCACACAGTATTCCAGCTGCGGCCTCACCAATGCCCTGTACAGGTGCATCAAGACATCCCTGCTTTTATATTCTATCCCCCTCGCAATATAGGCCAACATCCCATTTGCCTTCTTGATCACCTGTTGTACCTGCAGACTGGGCTTTTGCGTCTCATGCACAAGGACCCCCAGGTCCCTTTGCACGGTAGCATGTTTTAATTTGTTTCCATTGAGATAGTAATCCCATATTTCCTCCAAAGTGTATAACCTCGCATTTATCAACGTTATACTCCATTTGCCATATCCTCGCCCACTCACTCAGCCTGTCCAAATCTCTCTGCAGATCTTCTCCGTCCTCCACACGATTCACTTTTCCACTTATCTTTGTGTCGTCTGCAAACTTCGTTACCCTACACTCCGTCCCCTCCTCCAGATCATCTATATAAATGGTAAACAGTTGCGGCCCGAGTACCGATCCCTGCGGCACGCCACTAGTTACCTTCCTCCAACCGGAAAAACGCCCATTTATTCCGACTCTTTGCTTCCTGTCGGATAGCCAGTCCCCAATCCACTTTAACACACTACCCCCAACTCCGTGTGCCCTAATCTTCTTCAGCAGCCTTTTATGGGGCACCTTATTAAATGGCCTCCTTCTGCACTGTAGGGTTTCTATGATTTCTATGATGTACAAGTACCCATCGTGGTAACCATCTATGGTTCACCACACAACCACTGAGGTTAGACTCACCGGTCGGTAACCTGCATATTGATTGGCTGACTCAAGTTGGAAGGGGTGGGATGGAGGAAGAGTTCTTAGAATGCTGTCGGGATAGTTACCTTGAACAGTATGTTACAGAACCGACGAGGGAACGAGTTATCTTAGATCTGCTAATGTGTAACGAGGTAGGTAGAATTAAGGATGTTCTTGTGAAGGACCCTCTTGGGTCAAGTGATCACAATATGGTCGAATTTCTGATACAAATGGAAGAGGAGAAAGTACATAGAACAGTACAGCACCGAACAGGCCCTTCGGCCCATGATGTTGTGCCGAGCTTTATCTGAAACCAAGATCAAGCTATCCCACTCCCTATCATCCTGGTGTGCTCCATGTGCCTATCCAATAACCGCTTAAATGTTCCTAAAGTGTCTGACTCCACTATCACTGCAGGCAGTCCATTCCACACCCCAACCACTCTCTGCGTAAAGAACCTACCTCTGATATCCTTCCTGTATCTCCCACCACGAACCCTATAGTTATGCCCCCTTGTAATAGCTCCACCCACCCGAGGAAAGAGTCTTTGAACGTTCACTCTATCTATCCCCTTCTTCATTTTATAAACCTCGATTAAGTCTCCCCTCAGCCTCCTCCGCTCCAGAGAGAACAGCCCTAGCTCCCTCAACCTTTCCTCATAAGACCTACCCTCCAAACCAGGCAGCATCCTGGTAAATCTCCTCTGCACTCTTTAGACCATAAGACATAGGAGCGGAAGTAAGGCCATTCAGCCCATCGAGTCCACTCCACCATTCAATCATGGTTGATTTCAACTCCATTTACCCGCTCTCTCCCCATAGCCCTTAATTCCTCGAGAAATCAAGAATTTATCCATTTCTGTCTTGAAGCCGCTCAACGTCTCAGCCTCCACAGCCCTCTGTGGCAATGAATTCCACAGACCTACCACCCTCTGGCTGAAGAAATTTCTCCTCATCTCTGTTCTAAAGTGACTCCCTTTTATTCTAAGGCTGTGCCCCCGCGTCCTAGTCTCCCCTGCTAATGGAAACAACTTCCCTACGTCCATCCTATCTAAGCCGTTCATTATCTTGTAAGTTTCTATTAGATCTCCCCTCAACCTCCTAAACTCCAATGAATATAATCCCACGATCCTCAGACGTTCATCGTATGTCAGGCCTACCATTCCTGGGATCATCCGTGTGAATCTCCGCTGGACCCGCTCCAGTGCCAGTATGTCCTTCCTGAGGTGTGGGGCCCAAAAGTGCTCACAGTACTCCAAATGGGGCCTAACCAGTGCTTTATAAAGCCTCAGAAGTACATCCCTGCTTTTGTATTCCAAGCCTCTTGAGATAAATGACAACATTACATTTGCTTTCTTAATTACGGACTCAACCTGCAAGTTTACCTTTAGAGAATCCTGGACTCGGACTCCCAAGTCCCTTTGCACTTTAGCATTATGAATTTTGTCACCGTTTAGAAAATAGTCCATGCCTCTATTCTTCTTTCCAGTGCTTCCACATCCTTCTTATAGTGAGGTGACCAGAACTGCACACAATTTTCCAAATGTGGTCTCACCAAGGTCCTGTACAGTTGCAGCATAACCCCATGGCTCTTAAACTCCAACCCCCTGTTAATAAAAGCTAACACACTATAGGCCTTCTTCACAGCTCTATCCACTTGAGTGGCAACCTTTAGAGATCTGTGGATATGGACCCCAAGATCTCTCTGTTCCTCCACAGTCTTCAGAACCCTACCTTTGACCCTGTAATCCACATTTAAATTAGTCCTACCAAAATGAATCACCTCACATTTATCAGGGTTAAACTCCATTTGCCATTTTTCAGCCCAGCTTTGCATCCCATACCATTGGTAGGGTCCCATACCACTGTCCTCTGTTTGAACAGAGGGAAGTACGATAGGATAAGGGCTGAATTGGCTCAGGTGGACTGGGAGAGCAGACTGGTAGGTAGGACAGCTGAGGAACAGTGGAGGATTTTTAAGGAGATCCTTTTCAGTACTCAGCAACAATATATTCCGGTGATAAAGAAGGGTTGTAAGAAAAGGGATAACCAGCCGTGGATAACGAAGGAAATTAAGGAGAGTATTAAATTAAAAACCGATGCGTACAGAGTGGCCAGAATAGTGGAGAATCAGAAGATTGGGAAAACTTTAAGAAACAACAAAGAATGACTAAGAAAGCGATAAAGAAAGGAAAGATAGGTTATGAAGCAAGGTGAGCTCTAAATATTAAAAATGATGGTAAAAGCTTTTACAAATATATAAAAAGGAATAGAGTGGAAAGAGTGAATGTTGGACCCTTGGAGGACGAGAGGGGGGATTTAATAGTGGGAAATGAGGAAATGGTTGAAACTTTAAATAAGTTTTTTGTGTCGGTCTTCACGGTGGAAGACACAAGTAGTTTACCGAATATTAACGATAGAGGGTTGGTAGGAGGAGAGGTACTCAATACAATTAATGTTACCAGAGAGGCAGTGCTGGGTAGACTAACGGGACTGAAGGTGGACAAGTCCCCGGGCCCGGATGGAATGTATCCCAGGGTATTGAAAGAAATGTCAGAGGTAATAGCAGATGCGTTAGTGATTATTTATCAAAATTCGTTGGATTCTGGGGTAGTGCCGGCGGATTGGAAAACGGCTAATGTTACACCGCTGTTTAAAAAAGGAAATAGACAAAAGGCGGGTAACTACAGGCCGGTTAGCTTAACGTCTGTAGTTGGGAAAATGCTGGAATCCATCATTAAAGAAGAAATAGCAGGCCATCTGGATAAGAATGGTTTGATTAAGAAGACGCAGCATGGATTCATGAGGGGAAAGTCGTGCTTGACGAACTTGTTGGATTTTTATGAAGATGTGACTAGTGCGGTTGACGGAGGGGAACCGGTGGATGCGGTGTTTTTGGATTTCCAAAAGGCGTTTGATAAGGTGCCTCACAAAAGGTTGCTGAAGACGATTGGGTCACACGGAGTTGGGGGTAGGGTGTTAGCGTGGATTGGTGATTGGCTATCCGACAGGAAGCAATGGGTCGGAATAAATGGGTGTTTTTCTGGTTGGCGGATGGTAACTAGTGGCGTGCCGCAGGGATCGGTACTGGGGCCTCAACTATTTACCATTTATATAGATGATCTGGAGATGGGGACGGAGTGTAGGGTAACAAAGTTTGCAGACGACACAAAGATAAGTGGAAAAGTGAATCGTGTGGAGGGCGTAGAAGGTCTGCAGAGAGATTTGGACAGGCTGAGTGAGTGGGCGAGGATCTGGCAGATGGAGTATAACATTAACAAATGCGAGGTTATTCACTTTGGAGGAAATAATAGCAAATTGGATTATTATCTAAATGGAAAGAAATTACAACATGCTGCTGTGCAGAGGGACCTGGGGGTCCTTGTGCATGAGACGCAAAAACCCAGTCTGCAGGTGCAACAGGTGATCAAGAAGGCAAATGGGATGTTGGCCTATATCGCAAGGGGGATAGAATATACAAGCAGAGATGTCTTGCTGCATCTGTACAGGGCATTGGTGAGGCCGCAGCTGGAATACTGTGTGCAGTATTGGTCCCCTTATTTGCGGAAGGATATATTGGCCTTGGAGGGAGTGCAGAGAAGGTTCACCAGGTTGATACCAGAGATGAGGGGTGTTGATTATGAGGAGAGACTGAGCAGATTGGGTTTGTATTCGTTGGAATTTAGAAGGCTATGGGGGGATCTTATAGAGATCTATAAGATAATGAAGGGGCTGGATAGGGTAGAGGTGGAGAGATTCTTTCCACTTAGAAAGGAAACTAGAACTAGAGGGCACAGCCTCAAAATAAAGGGGGGTCAGTTTAGGACAGAGTTGAGGAGGAACCTCTTCTCTCAGAGGGTGGTGAATCTCTGGAATTCTCTGCCCACTGAAGTGGTGGAGGCTACCTCGTTGAATATGTTTAAATCACGGATAGATGGATTCCTGATCAGTAAGGGAATTAGGGGTTATAGGGATCAGGCGGGTAAGTGGAACTGATCCACTTCAGATCAGCCATGATCTTATTGAATGGCGGGGCAGGCTCGAGGGGCTAGATGGCCTACTCCTGCTCCTATTTCTTATGTTCTTATGTTCTTCCCTCGCCTCCCACAGTAACCTGGGGTACATCCCATCCGGACCCAGCGACTTATCTATCTTGATGCCATTCAAAGATTCCAGCACAACCTCTTTCTTTAAGTCCACATACTCAATCTTTTCAGTCCACCGCAAGCCCACAGTACATCCACCCAGGTCCTTCTCCTCTGTGAAAACCGAGGCAAAATACTCATTAAGCACCTCTGCCATTTCTACTGGTTCCGTACAGATTTTCCCGCCTTCACCTTTTATAGGCCCTATTCCTTCACGTCTCATCCTTTTACTCTTCACATATTTATAGAACGCCTTAGGGTTTTCCTTCATCCAATCTGCCAAGGCCTTCTCGTGACCCCTTCTGGCTCTCCTAATTTCCTTCTTTAGTCCCTTCCTATAAGCCGTATACTCATCTAGATCCCTATCTTTGCCAAGCTCTCTGAACCTTTTGTACGCTTTCCTTTTCTTCTCGACTAGGTCCCGCACAGCTTTCGTGCACCACGGTTCCTTTAACCAACCAACTCCTCCCTGTCTGCTCGGAACATTGTCCTGTAGAACTCTAGACAGACATTCCTTGAAAAACTGCCACCTCTCTTCAGTACATTTCCCCGAGAATACCTCCTTCCAATTTACTCCTCTAATTTGCTGCCTTTTGTCTTCATATTTACCCTTACTCCATATAAATGCTTTCCTAGCTTGCCTGATCCTCTTTTTTTCCAATGCAAGCATAAAGGAGATAGAGTTATGATCACTATCCCCAAGATGCTCTCCCACTGAGAGATCTGACACCTGTCCAGGTTCATTGGTCAGTATCAGATCAGGTACAGCCTCTCCTCTTGTAGGCTTGTCCACATGCTGTGTCAGGAAACCTTCCTGAATGCACCTAACAAACTCCTCCCCATCCAATCCCCTTACCCTCGGGATATTCCAATCTATGTTTGGGAAATTAAAGTCTCTCATCACAACAACTCTGCTATTACTGCATATGATGTGGGGATGCTGGCCTTGGACTGGGGTGAACACAGTAAGAAGTCTCACAACACCAGGTTAAAGTCCAACAGGTTTATTTGGTAGCAAATACCATAAGCTTTCGGAGCGCTGCTCCTTCGTCAGATGGAGTGGAAATGTGCTCTCAAACAGTGCACAGAGACACAAAATCAAGTTACAGAATACTGATTAGAATGTGAATCCCTACAGCCAGCCAGATCTTCAAGATAGACAATGTGGGTGGAGGGAGCATTAAGCACAGGTTAAAGAGATGTGTATTGTCTCCAGACAGAACAGCTGGTGAGATTCTGCAAGTCCAGGAGGCGAGCTGTGGGAGTTACTGATAATGTGACATAAATACAACATCCCGGTTTAGGCCATCCTCATGTGTGCGGAACTTGGCTATCAGTTTCTGCTCAGCGACTCTGCGCTGTCGTGTGTCGTGAAGGCCGCCTTGGAGAACGCTTACCTGAAGATCCAAGGCTGAATGCCCGTGACTGCTGAAGTGTTCCCCCACAGGAAGAGAACGGTCTTGCCTGGTGATTGTTGAGCGGTGTTCATTCATCCGTTGTCGTAGCGTCTGCATGGTCTCCCCAATGTACCATGCCTCGGGACATCCTTTCCTGCAGCGTATCAGGTAGACAATGTTGGCTGAGTTGCAAGAGTAGGTACCGTGTACCTGGTAGATGGTGTTCTCACGTGAGATGATGGCATCTGTGTCGATGATCCGGCACGTCTTGCAGAGGTTGCTGTGGCAGGGTTGTGTGGTGTCGTGGTCACTGTTCTCCTGGAGGCTGGGTAGTTTGCTGCGGACAATGGTCTGTTTGAGGTTGTGCGGTTGTTTGAAGGCAAGAAGTGGGGGTGTGGGGATGGCCTTGGCGAGATGTTCGTCTTCATCAATGACATGTTGAAGGCTCCGGAGGAGATGCCGTAGCTTCTCCGCTCCGGGGAAGTACTGGACAACGAAGGGTACTCTGTCCACTGTGTCCCGTGTTTGTCTTCTGAGGAGGTCGGTGCGGTTTTTCGCAGTGGCGCGTCGGAACTGTTGATCGATGAGTCTAGCGCCATATCCTGTTCTTATGAGGGCATCTTTCAGCGTCTGGAGGTGTCTGTTGCAATCCTCCTCATCCGAGCAGATCCTGTGTATTCGGAGGGCTTGTCCGTAGGGAATGGCTTCTTTAACGTGTTTAGGGTGGAAGCTGGAGAAGTGGAGCATCGTGAGGTTATCCGTGGGCTTGCGGTACAGTGAGGTGCTGAGGTGGTCGTCCTTAATGGAGATGCGTGTGTCCAAGAATGCAACCGATTCCGGAGAGTAGTCCATGGTGAGTCTGATGGTGGGATGGAACTTGTTGATGTTGATGTTCTGTCTGGAGACAATACACATCTCTTTAACCTGTGTTTAATGCTCCCTCCACCCACATTGTCTGTACCTTTAAGACCTGGCTGGCTTTAGGGATTCGCATTCTAATCAGTATTCTGTAACTTGATGTTGTGTCTCTGTGCCCTGTTTGAGAGCAGATATCCACTCCATCTGGAAATCTCCAGGATTGCTCACCATGAGAAGCGGAGAAGCTACGGCATCTCCTCCGGAGCCTTCAACATGTCATTGATGAAGACGAACATCTCGCCAAGGCCATCCCCACACCCCCACTTCTTGCCTTCAAACAACCGCACAACCTCAAACAGACCATTGTCCGCAGCAAACTACCCAGCCTTCAGGAGAACAGTGACCACAACACCACACAACCCTGCCACAGCAACCTCTGCAAGACGTGCCGGATCATCAACACGGATGCCATCATCTCACGTGAGAACACCATCCATCAGGTACACGGTACGTACTCTTGCAACTCGGCCAACGTTGTCTACTTGATACGCTGCAGGAAAGGATGTCCCGAGGCATGGTACATTGGGGAAACCATGCAGACGCTACGACAACGGATGAATGAACACCGCTCGACAATCACCAGGCAAGACTGTTCTCTTCCTGTGGGGGAACACTTCAGCGGTCACGGGCATTCAGCCTTGGATCTTCAGGTAAGCGTTCTCCAAGGCGGCCTTCACGACACACGACAGCGCAGAGTCGCTGAGCAGAAACTGATAGCCAAGTTCCGCACACATGAGGACAGCCTAAACCGGGATGTTGGATTTATGTCACATTATCAGTAACCCCCACAGCTTGCTTCCTGGACTTGCAGAATCTCACCAGCTGTTCTGTCTGGAGACAATACACATCTCTTTAACCTGTGTTTAATGCTCCCTCCACCCACATTGTCTGTACCTTTAAGCCCTGGCTGGCTTTAGGGATTCACATTCTAATCAGTATTCTGTAACTTGATTTTGTGACTCTGTGCACTGTTTGAGAGCACATTTCCACTCCATCTGACGAAGGAGCAGCGCTCCGAAAGCTTATGGTATTTGCTACCAAATAAACCTGTTGGACTTTAACCTGGTGTTGTGAGACTTCTTCCTATTACTGCATATCTCCAGGATTTGTTTCCCTATCTGCTCCTCCACCTCCCTGTTACTATTGGGCGGCCTATAGAAAACTCACAGCAAAGTGATCGACCCCTTCCCACTCCGAACTTCCACCCACAGAGATTCTGTAGACAATACAATTTCCTTGTATTCCACACTTGCTTTGTGTGTTCCCAGCCTCCTAGCTTTGACAAATGCTTCCTTTTTCTCTTTGACGAGGCTCACAATATCTCTCGTTATCCAAGGTTCCCAAAACTTGCCATACTTATCCTTCATCCTTACAGGAGTGTGCTTGTCCTGAATCCCTATCAACTTACACTTGAAAGCCTCCCACATGCCAGATGTTGATTTGCCCTCAAACATCTGCCCCCAGTCTACATTCTTCAGTTCCTGCCTAATATTGTTGTAATTAACCTTCCCCCAATTTAGCACCTTCACTTGAGGACTACACTTATCTTTATCCATCAGTACCTTAAAGCTGACTGAATTGTGGTCACTGTTCCCGAACTGCTCCCCAACTGAAACATCGACCACCTGGCCGGGATCATTCCCCAATACCAGGTCCAGTCTGGCCCCTTCCCTACGTTACAGGACACCAGTAACCCAGAGAAACCAGCACAGGATACCAGTAACCCAGTAAAACCAGCACAGGACATCAGTTACCCAGTAAAACCAGCACAGGACATTGGTAACTCAGTAACACCAGCACAGGACATCAGTAGCCCAGTAAAACCAGCACAGGACACCAGTAAATCAGTAAGACCTCAGCACAGGACATCAGTGACCCAGTAAAACCAGCACAGGACATTGGTAACTCAGTAACACCAGCACAGAACATCAGAAGCCCAGTAAAACCAGCACAGGACACCAGTAAATCAGTAAAACCTCAGCACAGGACATCAGTGACCCAGTAAAACCAGCACAGGACACCAGTAACCCAGTAAAACCAGCAAAGGACATCAGTGACCCAGTAAAACTAGCACAGGATATCAGGAACCCATTAAAACCAGCACAGGACACCAGTAACCCAGTAAAACCAGCACAGGACATCAGTAACACAGTAAAACCAGCACAGGACACCAGTAAATCAGTAAAACCAGCACAGGCCATCAGTGACCCAGTAAAACCAGCAAAGGACACCAGTAACCCAGTAAAACCAGCAAAGGACATCAGTAACCCAGTAAAGCCAGCACAGGAGATCAGGAACCCAGTAAAACCAGCACAGGACATCAGTAACACCGTAAAACCAGTACAGGTTGGTAGAACTAACGTAGTGGGGAGCTATATGATAAATGGCAGAACCATAAAGGGTGTAGATACGCAGAGGGACCTGGGTGTGCAAGTCCACAGATCCTTGAAGGTGACGTCACAGGTGGAGAAGGTAGTGAATAAGGCATATGGTATGCTTGCCTTTATAGGACGGGGTATAGAGTATAAAAGCTGGAGTCTGATGATGCAGCTGTATAGAACGCTGGTTAGGCCACATTTGGAGTACTGCGTCCAGTTCTGGTCGCCGCACTACCAGAAGGACGTGGAGGCTTTGGAGAGAGTACAGAGAAGGTTTACCAGGATGTTGCCTGGTATGGAAGGTGATGCGCGTTATCACACACGAGGCTTGAGATGCTCAAGGAAATAAAGGCTTTTATTTGCTGTTACAACGAAGCTACTAATTATATACACGATCCCAGACTGAGGGGTCCCAGACAGAGCAGTGACCTTTATACCTCTCCCAGGAGGTGGAGCCCGACTGGGATGTACCATAATAACTATAAGTAGAACAACCCATCCCTAACCCCAACAGCAACATATATACATACTCGTAGTACTGGCCAGACCCTGACTCAGTACTATCCAGTGGGAACCAACGATGGTTCACCACATTCACCCCTCCTTTGAAGACAAAGGCCGGCGGGGTACAAAAAAAACAGAATAATTTGTCATCAGTCTATAAGTTCAGACGGTCAGGGGGACCGCACCGTCGTTGTGACCTCCTCAATACCGGTGATGACACCGGAGTAGGCACTCGCGGTGGCGTTCTCCCCAAGGCGGTGTCCAACGGTTCCTCCACAGTCTCACGGGCCGGCTGACCCCGAGGTGATGATAATCCGTTGAGTTCCGACACGCCCTGAAGTGGTGACCATCTCCTGGCCTCAGGCAAGCTGCACACGGGAGTAAAAGGGTTAAGTAATGGTCCCGATGCTGCCCGCGCCGTGTCAGGAGGGGAAACAATAGTTGGGGGGTCTCTAACAGGAGGTATGGGAGCGACAGGGGTTTCTACGTCCCCTGCTGGCGCCAGGTCTCGGATCGAGACCGTGTCCTCTCGCCCGTCAGGGTATGCCACATAGGCATACTGAGGGTTGGCGTGGAGGAGATGGACCTGTTCAACCAACGGGTCGGACTTGCGGGCCCTTACATGTCGCCGCAGGAGGACAGGTCCTGAGTACGTCAACCAAGACGGTAATGAGGTCCCAGAGGAAGACTTCCGAGGGAATGAAAACAGTCTCTCATGAGGAGTAGCATTGGTTGTCGTACACAGGAGTGAGCGTATGGAATGGAGCGCATCAGGGAGCACCTCTTGCCAACGGGAGACTGGAAGGCTTTTTGACTTCAACGCCAGTAAGACAGCCTTCCAGACTGTAGCATTCTCACGTTCCACCTGTCCGTTACCCCTAGGGTTGTAGCTCGTGGTCCTACTAGAGGCAATCCCGTATGAGAGCAGGTATTGCCTCAAGTCATCGCTCATGAACGACGAGCCCTTATCGCTGTGAATGTAGCAGGGGTACCCGAACAGGGTGAAAAGATCACGGAATGCCTTGATAACCGTGGGAGCGGATGTATCAGAGCAGGGAATAACAAAAGGGAATCTCGAGTACTCATCAATGATGTTGAGGAAGTACACATTCCAATCTGTTGAGGGAAGGGGGCCCTTAAAGTCGACACTCAGTCTTTCAAAGGGACGAGTGGCCTTGACTAGTTGTGCCCTGTCAAGTCGGTAAAAGTGCGGTTTGCATTCCCGACAACTTCTTGTTATGGACCTGACATCCTCCACCGAGTCGGGCAGATTCCGGGCTTTTACGAAGTGGTAGAGCCGAGTGACCCCAGGATGGCATAGGTCATTATGGAGAGCCTGCAAACGGTCCTCCTGTATACTGGCGCATGTTCCACGCGACAGGGCATCCGAGGGCTCGTTGAGTTTCCCTGGACGATACATGATGTCGTAATTATAGGTGGAGAGTTCGATTCTCCAACTCAAGATCTTGTCGTTCTTGATCTTGCCCCGCAGCGTGTTATTGAACATGAACACCACGGACCGCTGGTCCGTGATCAGGGTGAACCGTTTTCCCGCCAAGTAATGGCGCCAATGCCTGACGGCCTCCACAATGGCCTGGGCCTCCTTTTCCACCGCTGAATGTCGAATTTCGGGGCCTTGGAGGGTGCGGGAAAAAAAGGCGACGGGCCTGCCCGCCTGGTTAAGTGTGGCGGCCAGGGCGAAATCAGATGCATCGCTCTCCACCTGGAAGGGGATGGACTCATCGATAGCGTGCATCGTGGCTTTCGCGATGTCGGCTTTTAGTTTATCAAAGGCCAATCGAGCCTCTGGTGCTCGGGGAAAAGAGGTAGACTTGATGAGCGGACGGGCTTTGTCCGCGTAATTGGGAACCCACTGTGCGTAGTAAGAGAAGAAGCCTAAGCATCTTCTCAGTGCTTTTACGCTAGTGGGCAGGGGAAGTTCAAGGAGGGGATGCATACGGTCTGGATCAGGGCCAATGACCCCGTTTTCCACCACGTATCCGAGGATAGCTAGGCGGCGCGTGCGAAATACACACTTCTCCCTGTTGTAGGTCAGATTCAGGTGAGATGCAGTGCGTAGGAACTTAAGGAGATTTCTGTCGTGGTCCTGCTGGTCATGGCCACAGATGGTGACGTTATCCAGGTACGGGAAGGTAGCCCGCAGTCCGTTACGGTCCACCATTCGGTCCATAGCACGCTGGAAGACCGAGACCCCATTGGTGACACCAAAAGGAACCCTGAGAAAGTGATACAAGCGACCATCCGCCTCAAAAGCCGTGTATTGTCGGTCCTCTGGGCGAATGGGGAGTTGGTGGTAGGCAGACTTGAGGTCTATGGTGGAGAACACCCGGTACTGCGCAATCTGATTGACCATGTCAGATATGCGCGGGAGGGGATACGCATCCAGCTGCGTGTATCTATTAATGGTCTGACTATAGTCAAAGACCATCCGGGGTTTGTTCCCACTCTTGACCACCACGACCTGCGCTCTCCATGGACTAGCGCTAGATTGTATGATCCCATCCTTGAGGAGCCGCCGAACTTCAGATCGAATGAAGATCCGATCCTCAGCGCTGTAACGCCTACTCTTAGTCACGATGGGCTTGCAGCCTGGCACAAGATTCTGGAACAGGGAGGGTGTGGTAATCTTCAGCGTCGAGAGGCTACAGGCGGGGCGCGTTGGGCAATTTGGAAGCTTCTGTTCTCCCACTGAAAGCGGAGGGAGTGGCCCACCGTACTGTAGGGTTACACTCTTCAAGTGGACCATGAAATTTAGTCCGAGGAGTATTGGCGCGCAAAGGTGCGGTAACACCAGAAGCTTGAAGCGCTCGTAAACCATGCCCTGCACCGTTAAATTTACCACGCAACTCCCTAGCACGGTGACAGACCGGGACCTTGATGCCATCGAAATCGTCTGTTTGACAGGTTGGATCTGGAGGCCACACCGCTTCACAGCGTCTGGGTGAATAAAACTCTCAGTGCTCCCGCTGTCAAACAGACAATAAATCTGGCGTCTGTTTACCTGAATGTCCATCATAGACTTGTCGAGTCTGTGAGGCTTGGCCTGGTCCAGGATGATTGACGCCACCGTTGGTTCGTGAGTGCCACTGCAGGCAGCTGAGATAAATGAAGATGACCCCTGCTGGTCGTTCGCGGTCGGTGCCGACCAATATGGCTGCTCCCATAGGTTGCACGTGGGTGATGGCGCCAAAATCAGCGACCCCTGGTGGTCGCGCGTCTCTTGCGACTTCGTCGTCTGTAATGGCGGCGTCCTGGCCTCGCACGTGGACGAAACCCTCGACGATGCCGACGACGAAGAACCGGGCTCCGGGGAGTCGCAGGCCGCACTGCTGTTCCTGGAAGTAAGTTTGGATCGGCATACCTTCGAATAGTGCCCCTTCTTACCGCAGGCGGAGCACAACACAGCTTTAGCGGGGCACCGTTGCCGAGTATGCTTCACTCCCCCACAGAAGTAACACCGCGGGCCGCCCGGAGCTGCTGCCGTCGTCAGGCCCGAGTGTGGGCACGCCATCACGCAGCTTTTCGAACCCGAGGGACGAGGAGGGATCAGCGACTGCTCCTGCCACGTTGTCTCCACGTGGTCTTCGGGATACAATGCTAGGCTTTTGGAGGCTGTCTCCAACGTATCTGCTAGTTCTATTGACTTAGTGAGATCGAGATTACCTTGCTCCAACAGCCGAAGTCGGATATAAGATGATCCGATTCCCGCCACAAACGCATCTCGAGCGAGGTCGTTCATGTTCTGGTCTGCCGACACTGCCTTGCAGTTACAGCCCCTGGCTAGCTGTAGGAGCTCGCACGCGTACTCTTCCATCGTTTCGCCGGGCTGCCGTCGTCGAGTGGCTAAGAGGTATCGAGCATGCATCTCATTTGGCGGTTTAATGTAACGGTTCTTAAGAAGCTCGAGGGCCCTTGTGTAGTCGGTGGCCGCACGGATCGCGAGATATACGGTGTCGCTTACCCTCGCGTGGAGGACCCGGAGTCTGTCGTCGCCTGTGGTGACCACTGCGGAGGCTTCGAGGTAGTCCTCAAATCATTTCAACCAGTGGTCGAAGGTGTTGGAGGCGCCCGCCGCACGTGGATCCAGCGTAAGACGTTCAGGTTTTAACATTTGCTCCATGCTCTCTGTATCGTTTTCTTTTTTTTTTAACGACGAGAGTTTAATTAATAGTAAATAAAATTGATGCGCGTTATCACACACGAGGCTTGAGATGCTCAAGGAAATAAAGGCTTTTATTTACTATTACAACGAAGCTCCCATGTATAGTACACGATCCCAGACTGAGGGGTCCCAGACAGAGCAGTGACCTTTATACCTCTCCCAGGAGGCGGAGCCCGACTGGGATGTACCATAATAACTATAATACAGGTAGAACAGCCCAACCCTAACCCCAACAGTAACATGTAGAACAACCCAACCCTAACCCCAACAGCAACAAGTAGAACAACCCATCCCTAACCCCAACAGCAACATATATACAGACTCGTAGTACTGGCTAGACCCTGGCTCAGTACTACCTAGTGGGAACCAACGATGGTTCACCACAGAAGGGCTTAGTTATGAGGAGAGATTGGGTAGACTGGGGTTGTTCTCACTGGAAAGACGGAGGATGAGGGGAGACTTAATAGAGGTGTATAAAATTATGAAAGACATAGATAGGGTGAACGGTGGGAAGCTTTTCCCCAGGTCGGTGGTGACGTTCACGAGGGGTCACAGGTTCAAGGTGAGGGGGGGGGGAGGTTTAACACGGATATCAGAAGGACGTATTTTACACAGAGGGTGGTGGGGGCCTGGAATGCGCTGCCGGGCAAGGTGGTGGAGGCGGACACACTGGGAACGTTTAAGACTTATCTAGATAGCCACATGAACGGAGTGGGAATGGAGGGATACAAAAGAATGGTCTAGTTTGGACCAGGGAGCGGTGCGGGCTTGGAGGGCCGAAGGGCCTGTTCCTGTGCTGTACTGTTCTTTGTTCTTTGTTCTAGGACACCAGGAAACCAGTAAAACCAGCACAGGGCATCAGTAACTCAGCAAAACCAGCACAGGATATCAGTAACTCAGTAAAACCAGCACAGGACATCAGAAACAGAGTAAAACCAGCACAGGACACCAGGATCCCAGAAAAACCAGCACAGGATACCAGGATTCGGATGGTCATGGAAAAGGATGAGTGCTGAATTGGGGGAAGGCTAACTACAGCCGGGTTCGGCAGGATTTGGTGGCTGTTGATTGGGAGAGACTGTTCGAGGTTAAATCCACATCTGGCATGTGGGGGTCTTTTAAGGAGCAGTTGATAGGAGTGCAGGACAGGCATGTGCCTGTAAAGAGGAAGGACAGGAAAGGTAGGGTTCGAGAGCCGTGGATAGCCAGTGAAATTGTGGGTCTAATCAAAAAGAAAAAAGAGGCATACTTGAGGTCCAGGCAGCTAAAAACAGATGGAGCACTGGAGGAATACACAGAAAGTAGAAAAGAACTTAAACAAGGAGTTAGAAGGGCAAAAAGGGGTCACGAAATGTCCTTGGCAAACAGGATTAAGGAGAATTTTATACATACATTAGGGACAAGAGGGCTGTCAGAGAAAGAGTCGGACCCCTCAAGAACAAAGGAGGGGAATTATGCTTCGAACCCAAGGAAGTAGGTGAGATCCTAAATGAATACTTTGCATCAGTATTCACAAAGGAGTCACATTGATTGGTAGTGTCTCAGAGGGATGTGTAGACCCGTTAGAACAAATCGCAATTACAAGGGAGGAAGTGTTAGGTGTTTTAGGAAGCATGAAGGTAGACAAATCCCCAGGGCCAGATGACATCTGTCCTAGATTATTGAGAGGGACAAGAGATGAAATTGCTGGGTCTCTAACAGAAATCTTTGTTTCTTCATTGGACACAGGTGAGGTCCCAGAGGATTGGAGGATAGCAAATGTGGTCCCGTTATTTAAGGTTAGCAAGGATAACCTGGGTAATTATAGGCCAGTGAGCTTGACGTCCGTGGTAGGGAAATTGTTGGAGAAGATTCTTAGAGATAGGAACCATACACATTTAGAACTGAATAGTCTCATTAGCGATAGACAACATGGTTTTGTACGAGGGAGGTCATGCCTCACAAATTTGGTTGAGTTTTTTGAGGAGGTGACAAAAATGATTGACGAGGGAAGGGCCGTGGATGTCGTCTACATGGATTTTAGTAAAGCATTTGACAAGGTCCCTCATGGCAGGCTGGTGCAAAAGGTTAAATCTCACAGGATCAAAGGTGAACTAGGTCGATGGGTACAGAACTGGCTTGGCCACAGAAGACAGAGGGTAGCAGTCGAGGGGTCTTTTTCTGATTGGAGGTCTGTGACCAGTGGTGTTCCGCAGGGCTCTGTACTGGGACCTCTGCTGTTTGTGATATATATAAATGATTTGGAAGAAGATGTAGCTGGTGTGATCAGTAAGTTTGCGGACGACACAAAGATTGCTGGAGTTGCGGATAGTGATGAACATTGTCAGAGAATACAGCAGGATATAGATAGGCTGGAACATTGGGCGGAGAAATGGCAGATGGAATTTAATCCAGATAAATGCGAAGTGATGCATTTTGGTAGATCTAATGTGAGGGGGAGCTATACAATAAATGGCAGAACCATCAGGAGTATAGACACACAGAGGGATCTGGGTGTACAAGTCCACAGACCCTTAAAGGTGGCAGCACAGGTGGAAAAGGTGGTGAAGAAGGCATATGGCATGCTTGCCTTTATTGGACGGGGCAAAGAGTATAAAAGTTGGCATATGATGCTGCAGTTATATAGAACGTTGGTTCGGCCACATTTGGAATACTGCGTCCAGTTCTGGTCGCCACACTACCAGAAGGACGTGGAGGCTTTGGAGAGAGTACAGAAAAGGTTTACCAGGATGTTGCCTGGTATGGAGGGTCTTAGCTATGAGGTGAGATTGAGTAAACTAGGGTTGTTCTCCCTGGAAAGACGGAGGTTGAGGGGCGACCTAATAGAAGTTTATAAAATTATGAAGGGCATAGATAGGGTGAACAGTTGGAAGCTTTTTCCCAGGTCAGAAATGACAAACACAAGGGGTCATAAGTTCAAGGTAAGGGGAGCAAGGTTCAATACAGATATGCGGGGGACGTATTTTACACAGAGGGTGGTGGGGGCCTGGAACGCACTACCAAGCAAGGTGGTTGAGGCGGACACACTGGGATCATTTAAGACTTATCTAGATAGCCACATGAACAGACTGGGAATAGAGGGATACAAACGGATGGTCTAGTTAGGAACACATGATCGGTGCAGGCTTGGAGGGCCAAAGGGCCTGTTCCTGTGTTGTATTGTTCTATGATCCTAGAGAAACCAGCACAGGACACCAGGAAATCAGTAAAACTAACACAGGACATCAGTAACCCAGAAAAACCAAAAGAGGACATCAGTAACTTGGGAAAACCAGCTGAGGACATCAGTAACCCACAGAAACAAGCAGAGGATATCAGTAACGCAGAAAAACCAGCACAGGACACCAATTACGCAGTAAAATCAGCACAGGAAATCAGAAACTCAGTAAAACCAGCACAGGACACCAGTAACCCAGTAAAACCAGCACAGGACACCAGTAACCCAGTAAAACCAGCACAGGACACCAGTAACCCAGTAAAACCAACACAGGACACCAGTAACCCAGTAAAACCAGCACAGGAATTTGTATGAAATGTACAGGCAGCAAGGAACAGATCAGATGCTCGAGGAGTATAAAAAGTGCAAGAAGCTACTTAAGAGGGAAATCAGGAGGGCTAAAAGAAGACATGAGGTTGCTTTGGCAGACAGAGTGAAGGAAAATCCAAAGAGCTTCTATAGGTATGTTAGGAGCAAAAGGATAGTGAGGGATAAAATTGGTCCTCTTGAAGACCAGAGTGGTACACTGTGTATGGAACCAAAAGAGATGGGGGAGATACTAAATGGTTTTTTTGCATCCGTATTTACTGAGGAAACGGGCATGGAGTCTACGGAAATAGGGCAAACTGGTAGGGAGGCCATGGAAGCTTTACAGATTAAAGGGGAGGAGGTGCTCGCTGTCTTGAGGCAAATCAGAGTGGATAAATCCCCAGGACCGGACAGGGTATTCCCACGGACCTTGAGGAAAGCTAGTGTTGAACTTGCAGGGGCCCTGGCAGACATATTTAAAATGTCAGTATTCACGGGGCAGGTGCCGGATGATTGGAGTGTGGCTCATGTTGTTCCGTTGTTTAAAAAAGGTTCCAAAAGAAATCCGGGAAATTATCGGCCAGTAAGTTTGACGTCGGTGGTGGGCAAGTTATCGGAAGGTGTGATAAGGGATAGGATCTACAAATATTTGGATAGACAGGGACTTATTAGGGAGAGTCAACATGGCTTTGTGCGTGGTAGGTCATGTTTGACCAATCTATTAGAGTTTTTCGAGGAGGTTACCAGGAAAGTGGATGAAGGGAAGGCGGTGGATGTTGTCTACCTGGATTTCAGCAAGGCCTTTGACAAGGTCCCTCATGGGAGGTTAGTTAGGAAGGTTCAGTCGCTAGGTATACATGGGGAGGTAGTAAATTGGATAAGACACTGGCTCAATGGAAGAAGCCAGAGAGTGGTTGTGGAGGATTGCTTCTCTGAGTGGAGGCCTGTGACTAGTGGTGTGCCGCAGGGATCGGTGTTGGATCCACTGTTGTTTGTCATCTATATCAATGACCTGGATGATAATGTGGTCAATTGGATCAGCAAGTTTGCTGATGATACAAAGACTGGAGGTGTAGTGGACAGTGAGGAAGGTTTTCAAAGCTTGCAGAGGGATTTGGACCAACTCGAAAAATGGGCTGAAAAATGGCAAATGGAATTTTACGCAGACAAGTGTGAGATATTGCACTTTGGAAGGACAAATCAAAGTAGAACGTACAGGGTAAATGGTAGGACTCTGAAGAGTGCAGTTGAACAGAGGGATCTGGGAATACAGGTACAGAATTCCCTAAAAGTGACGTCACAGGTGGATAGGGTCGTAAAGAGTGCCTTTGGTACATTGGCCTTTATATATCGGAGTATCGAGTATAAAAGTTGGAGTGTTATGGTAAGGTTATATAAGGCATTGGTGAGGCCGAATTTGGAGTATTGTGTACAGTTTTTGTCACCTAGATACAGCAAGGATGTAAATAAGGTTGAAAGAGTGCAGAGAAGGTTCACAAGGATGTTGCCGGGACTTGAGAAGCTGAGTTACAGAGAGAGATTGAATAGGTTGGGACTTTATTCCCTGGAGCGTAGAAGATTGAGGGGAGATTTGATAGAGGTGTATAAGATTTTGATGGGTATAGATAGAGTGAATGCAAGCAGGCTTTTTCTGCTGAGGCTAGGGGAGAAAAAAACCAGAGGGCATGGGTTAAGGGTGAAAGGAGAAAAGTTTAAAGGGAATATTAGGAGCGGCTTCTTCACGCAGAGAGTGGTGGGAGTGTGGAATGAGCTGCCGGATAAAGTGGTAAACGCGGGGTCACTTTTAACATTTTAGAAAAACTTGGATGGGTTCATGGATGAGAGGGGTGTGGAAGGATATGGTTCAAGTGCAGGTCAGTGGGACTAGGCATAAAATGGTTCGGCACAGACAAGAAGGGCCAAAAGGCCTGTTTCTGAGCTGTAATTTTCTATGGTTCTATGGTTCTAAGACATCAGTAACACAGTAAAACCAGCACAGGACATAAGTCACACAGTACCACCAGCACAGGACACCAGTAACTCAGTAAAACCAGCACAGGAAACCAGTAACCCAGTAAAACCAGCACAGGACATCAGTAACCCAGTAAAACCAGCACAGGACATCAGTAACACATTAAAACCAGCACAGGACTTCAGTAACCCAGTAAAACCAGCACAGGACATCAGTAACACAGTAAAACCAGCACAGGACATTAGAACATAAGAAATAGGAGCAGGAGTAGGCCATCTAGCCCCTCGAGCCTGCCCCGCCATTCAATAAGATCATGGCTGATCTGATAGTGGTTTAGTTCCACTTACCCGCCCGCTCCCCATAACCCTTAATTCCCTTATTGATCAGAAATCTATCTATCTGTGACTTAAACATATTTAACGAGGTAGCCTCCACTGCTTCATTGGGCAGAGAATTCCAGAGATTCACCACCCTCTGAGAGAAGAAGTTCCTCCTCAACTCTGTTCTAAACTGACTCCCCCTGATTTTGAGGCTGTGCCCTCTAGTTCTAGTTTCCTTTCTAAGTGGAAGCAATCTCTCTGCCTCTACCCTGTCCAGCCCCTTCATGATCTTCTAGGTCTCTATAAGATCCTCCCCTCAGCCTTCTAAACTCCAACCAGTACAGGCCCAATGTATTCAATCTCTACTCATAAGCTAACCCCCTCATCTCCGGTACCAACCTGGTGAACCTTTGCCGACGACACAAAGGTTGGTGGGGTTGTGGATAGTCTGGAGGGATGTCAGAAGTTACAGAGTGACATAGATAGGATGCAAGACTGGGCGGACAAGTGGCAGATGGACCTCAACCCAGATAAATGCGTAGTGGTCCATTTTGGTAGGTCAAAAGGAATGAAGGAGTACAATCTAAAGGGAAAGACTCTTAGTACTGTAGAGGATCAGAAGGACCTTGGGGTCCGGGTCCATAGGACTCTAAAATCGGCCCCGCAGGTGGAGGAGGTGGTTAAGAAGGCGTATGGTGTGCTGGCCTTTATCAATCGAGGGATTGAGTTGAGGAGTCCGGGGATAATGATGCAGCTATATAAGACCCTCGTCAGACCCCACTTGGAGTACTGTGCTCAGTTCTGGTCGCCTCACTACAGGAAGGATGTGGAAAAGATTGAAAGGGTGCAGAGGAGATTTACAAGGATGTTTCCTGGGTTGAGTGGCATGCCTTATGAGGATAGGCTGAGAGAGCTCGGTCTTTTCTCCTTGGAGAGACGTAGGATGAGAGGAGACCTAATAGAGGTGTATAAGATGTTGAGAGGCATAGATCGGATGGACTCTCAGAGGCTTTTTCCCAGGGTGGAAATGGCTGCTACGAGAGGACACAGGTTTAAGGTGATGGGGGGTAGGTACAAGGGAGATGTTAGGGGGAAGTTTTTCACACAGAGGGTGGTGGGCGAGTGGAATCGGCTGCCGTCAGTGGTGGTGGAGGCAAACTCAATAGGGTCTTTTAAGAGACTCCTGGATGAGTACATGGGACTTAATAGGATGGAGGGTTAAAATGTAGGGATATGTTCGGCACAACGTGTGGGGCCGAAGGGCCTGTTTTGTGCTATAGTTTTTCTATGCTTCTATGTAAACCAGCAAAGGATATCAGTGATGCAGTAAAACCAGCACAGGACACCAGGAACTGAGTAAATCCAGCACAGGACACCAGGAACCCAGTAAAACCAGCACAGGACACCAGTAACCCAGTTAAACCAGCAGATGACATCGGTAACCTAGTAGATACAGCAGAGGACACCAGTAACCCAGTAAAACCAGCAGAGGACATAAGTAACCCAGTAAAACCAGCAGAGGGCACCAGTAACCCAGTAAAACCAGCACAGGACATCAGTAACCCAGTAAAACCAGCACAGGACACCAGTAACCCAGTAAATCCAGCACAGGACAGCAGTAACTTAGAGAAAGCGGCCCAGGAGACCAGTAACTCAGTAAATCTAGCAGAGGACATCAGTAACCCAGTAAAACCAGCAGAGGTCACCAGTAACCCAGTAAAACCAGCACAGGACAACAGCAACTCAATAAAACAAGCACAGGACACCAGTAACCCAGAGAAACAAGCACAGACATCAGTAACCCAGTAAAACCAGCACAGGACATCAGGAGCCCAGTAAAACCAGCACAGGACACCAGTAACCCAGAGAAATCAGCACAGGACACCAGTAACCCAGTAAAACCAGCACAGGACATCAGTAATCCAGTAAAACCAGCACAGGACACCAGTAACCAAGAGAAACAAGCACAGGACATCAGTAACCCAGTAAAACCAGCATAGGACACAAGTAACCCAGTAAAACCAGCACAGGACACAACCCAGAGAAACCAGCACAGGACACCAGTAACCCAGAGAACCTGGAACAGGACACCAGTAACCCAGTAAAACCAGCACAGGACATCAGCAACCCAGTAAAACCAGCACAGGATATCAGGAACCCAGTAAAACCAGCACAGGACACAAGTAACCCAGTAAAACCAGCACAGGACACAACCCAGAGAAACCAGCACAGGATACCAGTAACCCAGAGAACCCGGAACAGGACACCAGTAACCCAGTAAAATCAGCACAGGACATCAGTAACCCAGTAAAACCAGCAACAGGACACCAGTAACCCAGTAAAACCAGCACAGGACACCAGTAACCCAGAGAAACCAGTACAGGACATCAGTAACCCAGTAAAACCAGCACAGGACATCAGTAATCCAGTAACACCAGCACAGGACACCAGTAACCCAGTAAAACCAGCACAGGGCACCAGTAACCCAGAGAAACTAGCACAGGACATCAGTAACCCAGTAAAACCAGCACAGGACATCGGTAACCCAGTAAAACCAGCACAGGATATCAGGAACCCAGTAAAACCAGCACAGGACACCAGTAACCCAGAGAAACAAGCACAGGACATCAGTAACCCAGTAAAACCAGCACAGGACATCTGTAACCCAGTAAAACCAGCACAGGATATCAGGAACCCAGTAAAACCAGCACAGGACACCAGTAACCCAGAGAAACCAGCACAGGATATCGGTAACCCAGTAAAACCAGTACACAGCATCTGTTACCCAGTAAAACCAGCACAGGATATCAATAACACAGCAAAACCAGCACAGAATATCAGGAACCCAGTAAAACCAGCACAGGACACCAGTAACCCAGAGAATCCAGCACAGGACATCAGTAACCCAGTAAAACCAGCACAGGATATCAGGAACCCAGCACAGGATATCAGGAATCCAATGGGATGAAGCAGCAGTATAATATGAAGGGTACCATTCTTAACAGTGTAGAGGATCAGAAGGACCTTGGGGTCCGGGTCCATAGGACTCTTAAATCGGCCTCGCAAGTGGAGGATGCGGTCAAGAAGGCGTACTGGCCTTCATTAATCGAGGGATTGAGTTTAGGAGTCGGGAGATAATGCTGCAGCTTTATAGGACCCTGGTTAGACCCCACTTGGAGTACTGCGCGCAGTTCTGGTCACCTCATTACAGGAAAGATGTTGAAGCCATTGAAAGGGTGCAGAGGAGATTTACAAGGATGTTGCCTGGATTGGGGGGCATGCCTTATGAGGATAGGTTGAGGGAGCTTGGTCTCTTCTCCCTGGAGAGACGAAGGATGAGAGGTGACCTGATAGAGGTTTACAAGATGTTGAGAGGTCTGGATAGGGTAGACTCCCAGAGGCTATTTCCAAGGGCTGAAATGGTTGCTACGAGAGGACACAGGTTTAAGGTGCTGGGGGGTAGGTACAGAGGAGATGTCAGGGGTAAGTTTTTCACTCAGAGGGTGGTGGGTGAGTGGAATCGGCTGACGTCGGTGGTGGTGGAGGCAAACTCGTTGGGGTCTTTTAAGAGACTTCTGGATGAGTACATGGGATTTAATGGGATTGAGGGCTATAGATAGGCCTAGAGGTGGGGATGTGATCGGCGCAACTTGTGGGCCGAAGGGCCTGTTTGTGCTGTGGCTTTCTATGTTCTATGTTCTAAAACCAGCACAGGACACCAGTAACCCAGTAAAACTAGTACACAGCACCTGTTACCCAGTAAAACCAGCTCAGGATATCAGTAATGAAGAAGGGAAAGGGTTAATGTTTTTGTACTCAATGTATTTTGTATCCAAAGGGTTAACGTATTTTGTACCTAAAAGGTTGAACTTTGTACTTAGAATGTATCACAAGCATGGCCCTTCATTATGGCTAATCCCCTTGTTTATACTCCTTCTGACATTAATACAAGTTAACTTTTATTCTTATAACAATAGATAGTCAAATGTAAATGTGAATGTGTTGCAGACATGCAAGTCTTACCTTTTCTCCAGGCTTGTGTGGTGAATGTAAATGGAAGGAAGCATTCCAAGATGTGGGGCAGGATAACGGCCGTTTAAAGGAGGACTCCCGCTGTGCCGGCTACAATTGTGCCGGGAACGTCAAAGGAAGGGCCGTGGAAGAGCAGGAAACCTCAGACTGTATCGTGACTACAGCTGCCAGAGAACTGCTGCTTCGTGATCAAGGACTGTTGTAGGGACTTTGATTCATGAGCAGACCAGTGTTTGTGTCGTGACTGGTGCTGGGAGCCATAATGTATATATATCCCCACTTTTCTGTGTTCAGAGAGAACTTTGGCTTCCGCTTTCAAGGGGTCAAGTTCTCCCACAAGATTGTGAGAATAAAGCCGACTCTATTTTGACTCAGACCAGCCTCAGAGGTATTTTTTACCAACTACATTTGGTGCCGAAACCCGGGAGACCCCCGGGATCTGTTTGCGGGCTCGGGTTGAATGGCCACAACCTGGGTACTAGAATAGAGTTCTGAACCTAATAGGGTGAGTCAAACTACAGTGGGCTGATCATATGTGATGAGAGAGTGTGAGAGTGAAAGACGTCTGAACTGAACACATACGGACAAGGAGGCATTTGTCTTTAATACTCAAGTGAGTGTAAAGACTGGAGAAAAAGGTGCCTGAGGTGTGATGTTCAGATGTGAGTGAGAAAGAGAGACTGTCTGAGTGACCACCAGAGTAGAAGCCGGCTTATTGGTGTAAGCTTAATAGTATACGCTTAATCGTGTAAGCGGTGGTACGGAGGGATTTGATCACCCCGACAGGTAACACCGGACTCTGATAAGAGCGACCTACGAGTGGGAGAGCGAGAAGGGAGAATAGAAGGCTCCAGGTGGTGAGTATAAAACTTATCTGTATTATAGAACAAGGAACAAAGAACAATACAGCACAGGAACAGGCCCTTCGGCCCTCCAAGCCCACGCCGCTCCCTGGTCCAAACTAGACCATTCTTTTACATAAGAACATAAGAAATAGGAGCAGGAGTAGGCCATCTAGCCCCTCGAGCCTGCCCCGCCATTCAATAAGATCATGGCTGATCTGACGTGGATCAGTACCACTTACCCGCCTGATCCCCATAACCCTTAATTCCCTTACTGATCAGGAATCCACCCATCCGCGCTTTAAACATATTCAGCGAGGTAGCCTCCACCACCTCAGTGGGCAGAGAATTCCAGAGATTCACCACCCTCTGGGAGAAGAAGTTCCTCCTCAACTCTGTCTTAAACCGACCCCCCTTTATTTTGTATCCCTTCATTCCCATTATGGTGGGATCACAAGCACAAAGGCAGTGGGGACCTCTGGAATCCCTGATAAATGAGTGTATGACTAAGAGAAACAAATTCATTAAACAGATGAGAAAAGGGGGGTGGAACTTATCCTACCCTCTGGGCCAACAGCATAAGTGGTTGGGTAAAGAAAAGAGAAACATGACAAAGAAAATAGGAGTATTGTTAATACATCAGTTAGCTGGACTAATTGAGTAAGTAGTCGCCTCTACTAAGAAGTGGAGTAAGGATAAAGAAAGGATTAGAGAGTTAGAATGCAGAGTAAGGGAACTGGAGAAACAAAACCAAGAATAAAAGAATGACCAGGGTGAGGTTAGGGCCGGTCAAGGACAGTAGTGGGAACTTGTGTATGGAGTCAGTAGAGATAGGCGAGGTGATGAATGAATACTTTTCTTCAGTGTTCACCAAGGAGAGGGGCCATGTTTTTGAGGAAGAGAAGGTGTTACAGGCTAATAGGCTGGAGGAAATAGATGTTCGGAGGGAGGATGTCTTGGCAGTTTTGAATAAACTGAAGGTCGATAAGTCCCCTGGGCCTGATGAAATGTATCCTAGGATTCTTTGGGAGGCAAGGGATGAGATTGCAGAGCCTTTGGCGTTGATCTTTGGGTCCTCGCTGTCCACGGGGATGGTGCCAGAGGACTGGAGAATGGCGAATGTTGTTCCTCTGTTTAAGAAAGGGAATAGAAATGACCCTGGTAATTATAGACCGGTTAGTCTGACTTCGGTGGTTGGTAAATTGATGGAAAGGGTCCTTAGGGATGGGATTTACGACCATTTAGAAAGATGCGGATTAATCCGAGATAGTCAGCACGGATTCGTGAAGGGCAAGTCGTGCCTCACAAATTTGATAGAATTTTTTGAGGAGGTAACTAAGTGTGTTGATGAAGGTAGGGCAGTTGATGTCATATACATGGATTTTAGTAAGGCGTTTGATAAGGTCCCCCATGGTCGGCTTATGATGAAACTGAGGAGGTGTGGGATAGAGGGAAAGTTGGCCGATTGGCTAGGTAACTGGCTGTCTGATCGAAGACAGAGGGTGGTGGTGGATGGAACATTTTCGGATTGGAGGCAGGTTGTTAGCGGAGTGCCGCAGGGATCAGTGCTTGGTCCTCTGCTCTTTGTGATTTTTATTAATGACTTAGAGGAGGGGGCTGAAGGGTGGATCAGTAAATTTGCTGATGACACCAAGATTGGTGGAGTAGTGGATGAGGTGGAGGGCTGTTGTAGGCTGCAAAGAGACATAGATAGGATGCAAAGCTGGGCTGAAAAATGGCAAATGGAGTTTAACCCTGATAAATGTGAGGTGATTCATTTTGGTAGGACAAATTTAAATGTGGATTACAGGGTCAAAGGTAGGGTTCTGAAGACTGTGGAGGAACAGAGAGATCTTGGGGTCCATATCCACAGATCTCTAAAGGTTGCCAGTCAAGTGGATAGAGCTGTGAAGAAGGCCTATAGTGTGTTAACTTTTATTAACAGGGGGTTGGAGTTTAAGAGCCGTGGGGTTATGCTGCAACTGTACAGGACCTTGGTGAGACCACATTTGGAATATTGTGTGCAGTTCTGGTCACCTCACTATAGGAAGGATGTGGAAGCGCTGGAAGGAGTGCAGAGGAGATTTACCAGGATGCTGCCTGGTTTGGAGGGTAGGTCATATGAGGAAAGGTTGAGGGAGCTCGGGCTGTTCTCTCTGGAGCGGAGGAGGCTGAGGGGAGACTTAATAGAGGTGTATAAAATGATGAAGGGGATAGATAGAGTGAACGTTCAAAGACTATTTCCTCGGGTGGATGGAGCTATTACAAGGGGGCATAACTATAGGGTTCGTGGTGGGAGATACAGGACGGATATCAGAGGTAGGTTCTTTACGCAGAGAGTGGTTGGGGTGTGGAATGGACTGCCTGCAGTGATAGTGGAGTCAGACACTTTAGAAACATTTAAGCAGTTATTGGATAGGCACATGGAGCACACCAGGATGATAGGGAGTGGGATAGCTTGATCTTGGTTTCAGATAAAGCTCGGCACAACATCGTGGGCCGAAGGGCCTGTTCTGTGCTGTACTGTTCTATGTTCTATGTTATTAGAAGAAAAGCAATGGAGAGGGGAAACTGTTCCTCTACCTCCTTATGAGTCCACACAACAGGGACTAAACGCTCTTCCAGAGGAGTGGGAAGCGCTAGAACACAACTTAGTGCCAGTAACCCAAGGGGGAACAGATGTGCAGCCAAAAGCGAATTATAAACCATTCACCCCAGGTGAGAGACAGCAGATAATGGCTTCCCTGGGTAAATTGCAACCTAGAAGCCCAAACACGAAATTCTGGGAAGAATTAGACACAATCTGGGTAGGATACCAATTACACCTGAGAGACGTACTCCAGCTGGTCAGGGCAGCCTGTCCAGCGGATAAGTGGAGGCAGGGAGCAGGTGGACGCGCCGCTCCTCCAGCACAGGATTATAATGGGGGTCGGTGGACACATGCAGTCGTCCTAACATCGGAGATAGATGCCCAACAGGCACCCTTCACCCAGTTTAAAGCAGCGATTCAGAGAGTATTAGGGAATGCTCCTACTAACTGGAGCAGAATGACCACAACAAAACAGTTAAAATGGGAAGGAGCTTCTGAATACAGGGAACGGTTGTTCCAGATATACCAAGAGTGCTCAGGACAAGGAAACTCAGGTCGAGGAGATCGAGCGTTCATCCAGGCTTTTAAGGATGAATTCTTTAGTGTTCACCAAAATATCCTTGAAATGGGAATTCTTAGTACCCCGAACTATGATGAGTTGGTAGAATGGGCTAGTGGCCTACCTGGAGGTGGATAGGAGAGATCTTAGTTTTTGTATTTCAGTGTGTTTGTGTGATCTGGTTGCGAGTCGAACGTAGGTGTTTGTTGTTGTATTAAATTGAGAGCAGGAATTGTTGAAGCCTTTGTTTGTTCTTGTGGAGTGTTGATTGCGGGTAATAAATGACCTTAGTTTAGCCTCAAGAGAGCTGGGGAGGTGTTAAGACTGTTAAAGATTAAAGTGATAAGATTTCTTGAATTTACTTCTGTTTTGAGTATAATTACAGTTTGGAAGAAAGAAGAATAAAAGTGACTGTCTTAATCCAAGTTCTGTATTCTTTTAAATGTTTTACTTACATCTCAGTTTAAGATGTTAAGTTTGAATGAGTGGTGGAAGCTTCCATGTGTGTCTGTGTGTGTTGAACAGAATTGTTTGTTTTGATGTGATTTTACAACAGTGGGTTTGATACAGAGTTTAGATAAAATTAGAAGGTAAATTGAAATTTCAAAATCGAAGTACATAATTTGAAGTTGGAAATAGCCAATTTGAATTTTGAATAAACCTGTATTTGAACTTTGTTAAGAAAGGATTTAAACCTTGGAGGGAACCATGTGCTCTCTCCTTTGTCTTAAAGTGAAGATTATGAGAGAGTTAGTTGAGAAATTGGGAGAAGAAATTAAGTAATTTTATGGAAAGTAGATAAGCAAGAACAAAAGAACGTGGTAAATGTACTGTCTATGAGTCAGTTTAAAATATATTAAATTCAGTGAAATGAATTGTAATTCTGCGTATTTCAAGTTTAATATTCTGTAACCTGGTTAATATTATGTACTGCCGTTGGAATTTTATGTGCTATCTATTGTTCAAAGTTTGCCAAATATTGAGCACTGTCAAGCTTAAAATCTAGCCAGTTAAAATCAAACCAAAATGTTACTGATTAATTAACTAGTGTGTATTGTACCTACTCTGGTTTTGATTTGGCGCCTGTTGTTTTCCTCGAGTGCGGGGGGTTTGATCTGGAGCTCAGTTTAAAATTGGAAACGACTTGAATTAAAAAGGGTTTGGATATCACAGTTATGGTGTGTAAAGTGGTATGATACAACTGCCGCTTGATTATTTTTATTATACAGTATAGCACTGCTATATAGACCCAAAAATAAAATAAAATCCTGAAAAGCCTTCACCAATTTTGTATAAAATAGTTATATATTATATGTTGTGTATTGATAAAACATAATTCTGTAGGAGCTTCCTGTTTTCCTCGCCATACAAATGATTAAATTAGAGATAATGTCGGGGTACATTATATAAAGATTGGAGCTGTATGGTATGTGATTTTAATGGGGAATGCGATGTTTTTTGATGAGATTATTTACAAATGAATAGATGTCCAACCGCAGCCAAAAACCAGTGTAAAGTATTATTTAATTCACACTAAGCTTCCTATGGAAGGGGGGTGTGTGGTTAACTGTATAATGTACTTGCTAAAGCCACACAGATATCGGGAAATTGTGGACAGAGGTATTGCCCACTATACTGATGAGATTAAGAGTTACCACAAACCGGACAACCGGATTAACCCCTTATGAATTAATGACAGAATGGGCGACGATGTAGATTCACTAAAAGATTAATTCAGGGAATATGTTTTGGAACTAAGAACATAAGAAATAGGAGCAGGAGTAGGCCATCTAGCCCCTCGAGCCTGCCCCGCCATTCAATAAGATCGTGGCTGATCTGAGACGAATCAGTTCCACTTACCCACCTGCTCCCCATATCCCCTAATTCCCTTATCGATCAGAAAACTATCTACCCGTGATTTAAACATATTCAACGATTTAAACATATTTAAACATATTCAACGAGGAAGCCTCCACCACTTCAATGGGCAGAGAATTCCAGAGATTCACTACCCTCTGAGAGAAGAAGTTCCCCCTCAACTCTGTTCTGAACTGGCTCCCATTTATTTTGAGGCTGTGCCCTCTAGTTCTGGTTTCCCTTCTAAGTGGAAAGAATCTCTCCACCTCTACCCTATCCAGCCCCTTCATTATCTTATATGTCTCTATAAGATCACCCCTCATCCTTCTAAACTCCAACGAGTACAGACCCAATCTGTTCAATCTCTCCTCATAAGCCACACCCCTCATCTCCGGGATCAACCTCTGCACTCCCTCCAAGGCCAATATATCCTTTTGCAAATAAGGGGACCAAAACTGCACACAGTATTCCAGCTGCGGCCTCACCAGTGCCTTGTACAGTTGCAGCAAGACCTCCCTGCTTTTATATTCTATCCCCCTCGCGATAAAGGCCAACATTCCATTCGCCTTCTTGATCACCTGCTGCACCTGCAAATTGAGTTTTTGCGATTCATGCACAAGGACCCCCAGGTCCCTCTGCACAGTCGCACGATGTAATTTTTCTCCATTTAAATAATATTCCAATTTACTATTATTTCTTCCGGATAACTTCACATTTGCCAACGTTATATTCCATCTGCCAGATCCTCACCCACTCGCTCAGCCTATCCAAATCTCTCTGCAGATTTTCCGCATCTTCCACGCAATTCGCTTTCCCACTCATCTTTGTATCATCCGCAAACTTTGTTACCCTGCACTCAGTCCCCTCCTCCAGATCGTCTATGTATATGGTAAACAGTTGAGGCCCCAGCACCGATCCCTGCGGCACGCCACTGGTCACCAACTGCCAACCAGAAAAGCACCCAATTATTCCAACTCTCTGCTTCCAAGCACCCAACTAAAAGGGATGCGCAAATTAGTAAAAGACAATCCGGAACAAAGAGACACAGGGAGAGAGAGAGCTTGAAATGCTCCCTGACGGGCAGGAAGTTGCGTCCTAGTAAAACCACTATTTGACAAACCTGGGTTTGCCCCTAAATGGGAGGGTCCCTATGAGGTTAAAATTGTGTAGTGTGCTTAATTCACAGATCTGTTAGACGGTTGACGTCCAAGCAAGCTGAACGGGTTCGCGGGTTATTAGTTAAGTGATAGGATGATTTTCTTGCTGCTTCTCACGACCTTTGCCCTGCTAGTTACGGAGGGGAAGTATAGATGGAATTGTGTAGACTTGGGGGCAGAGCATCGCAACCATCTCTGTAACGATGGGTCTGTCTATTGTAACCTTCCGACACATGGAATAAGTCCCTGGGAGGTTACCCGTAGGGACCGCTGCTTGGGATTCCTTAACCATGCCATGTTGCTAACTCTGTTGGAGGGGCGAGGTGATTGGAGTCTCCCATGCAATGTAACGTGGTGTAACTGGAATTTCTGGTGTTTAGCTGAGGGACTGAGATGGATCTGTACCCGGCGACAGCAGAGGGCTCGGGAGGATGTGTACATCAACACGAGATTTGGTCGATCCAAGTGATCATTGTACCAATTCTCTAAAATCCGACCCTATCACATGAACACTTTCATGTATATGTCTCACTTGTATAGAAATCATAGAAATCCTACAGAGCAGAAAGAGGCCATTCGGCCCATCGAGTCTACACCGACCACAATGCCACCCAGGCCCTACCCCCATATCCCTACATATTTACCTGCTAATCCCTCTAACCTACCCATCTCAAGACACTAAGGGGCAATTTTAGCACGGCCAATCAACCTAACCTGCACATCTTTGGACTGTGGGAGGAAACCGGAGCACCCGGAGGAAACCCACGCAGACACGAGGAGAATGTGCAAACTCCACACAGACAGTGACCCAAGCCGGGAATCGAACCCAGGTCCCTGGAGCTGTGAAGCAGCAGTGCTAACCACTGTGCCACCGTGCCGCCGTATGTATTGCAGTCAAAATTTTGAGCAAGTGCTGGGTCTGCTTACATATTCCCATGCACAAAGAAAAGGGGGGAAAGTCCTTTATTCCCTATCCCTTTGTCAACTCCGGGAATAGTAGAGGGGATTTCGAATCAGAATGGAACCCAAGATGGGATAAGGAAAATGACATTTAAAACCCCATCAGGCATGTTGTGAAAAACCAACAAGGGGGGATCTATCTGGTTGGTAAGAAATGGAACCACACCTGTGGGCCGTAGCTACTGCACCCAGCAGGTTAATGTCACCAGTGGTGCCTGGGCTTTGGTGCAACAGATTACAATCCATTGCCCCACTGCTGATGTCCTGGTCAGCCTCTCCTCTACTTATATGAGCAGCATGGCTGTATATAACGGTACCTGTTGTGTCTGTGGAAACAATGCCTATCCATTGTTCTATGTTCTATTAAACATATGGATAGTGTAGATTAGAGGGGCTTTAGATTGGTACCACTGGTCGGCGCAACATCGAGGGCCGAAGGGCCTGTACTGCGCTGTAATGTTCTATGTTCTATGGCTTCCTTGGGATTGGGTAGGATCGTGTTATTTAGTATATGTGGTACCCTATATTCACCATTACTGAGACAGAACGGTTCTTTATGATAGCTTTCCCACTTTATGGGACAGCAAAAGCAGCACAGGAACTTATACATATGGCCTCGACCTTGGAGAGAATTGCGAATGAAACTAGAGACGGGTTCGAGGAGGTGAGCACAGCCTTCTCTGAAGTATCAGCCGAGGTTGTAGCTATCCGGACTGTTGCTTTACAGAACCGATTGACACTTGATTATGTGTTGGCTTTCCAGGGAGGAGCGTGCGCTATAATTGAATCCGAATGCTGCACGTATATCCCAGATGTTTCAGAAAATATAACTCGTTTGGCAGATCATATCAAACGAGTGACGATGACAATACAAGGTGAAGGGAGCCAATATCATAATTATAACCCTCCGGGATGGCTGGGGCAATGGTTCGGGTCGTGGGGATCACACCTGAAGCACGGGTTAATTGTATTAATTGTCATTGTTATTGCTTGTTGTATTTATATGACATTATCGAACGAACAGCCCGAATTATGCCGAGTGCAAGTGTACAGGCAGAAGGGGCAGACTTCCTGACGAAGGAGGTAGGCCCATAGATATTGGTAACCTTTGGATCTGAATTGGTCATGGGGCCATGCTTGGACCTGGCCCTGACCAAAAGGGGGATTGAAGAAGGGAAAGGGTTAATGTTTTTGTACTCAATGTATTTTGTACCTAAGAGGTTAATATATTTTGTACCTAAAAGGTTGAACTTTGTACTTAGAATGTATCACAAGCATGGCCCTTCATTATGGCTAATCCCCTTGTTTATACTCCTTCTGACATTAATACAAGTTAACTTTTATTCTTATAACAATAGATAGTCAAATGTAAATGTAAATGTGAATGTGAATGTGTTGCAGACATGCAAGTTTTACCTTTTCTCCAGGCTTGTGTGGTGAATGTAAACGGAAGGAAGCATTCCAAGATGTGGGGCATGATAACGGCCGTTTAAAGGAGGACTCCCGCTGTGCCGGCTACAATTATGTCGGTAACTTCAAAGGAAGGGCCGTGGAAGAGCAGGAAACCTCAGACTGTATCGTGACTACAGCTGCCAGAGAACTGCTGCTTCGTGATCAAGGACTGTTGTAGGGACTTTGATTCATGAGCAGACCAGTGTTTGTGTCGTGACTGGTGCTGGGAGCCATAATCTATATATATCCCCACGTTTCTGTGTTCAGAGAGAACTTTGGCTTCCGCTTTCAAGGGGTCAAGTTCTCCCACAAGCTTGTGAGAATACAGCCGACTCTATTTTGACTCAGAGCAGCCTCAGAGGTATTTTTTACCGACTACAGTAACACAGTAAAACCAGCAGAGGAACCAGACTCCCTGTGTGGAGAGGATCCCTGTGTGGAGAGGATCCCTGTGTGGAGAGGATCCCTGTGTGGGGAGGATCTCTGTGTGGGGAAGATCCCTGTGTGGGGAGGATCCCTGTGTGGAGAGGATCCCTGTGTGGAGAGGATCCCTGTGTGGAGAGGATCCCTGTGTGGGGAGGATTCCTGTGTGGAGAGGATCCCTGTGTGGGGAGGATCCCTGTGTGGGGAGGATCTCTGTGTGGGGAAGATCCCTGTGTGGAGAGGATCCCTGTGTGGGGAGGATCCCTGTGTGGAGAGGATCCCTGTGCGGAGAGGATCCCTGTGTGGAGAGGATCCCTGTGTGGGGAGGATCCCTGTTGGAGAGGATCCCTGTATGGGGAGCTCCCTGTGTGGAGAGGATCCCTGTGTGGAGAGGATCCCTGTGTGGGGAGGATCCCTGTGTGGAGAGGATCCCTGTGTGGGGAGGATCCCTGTGTGGGAAGGATCCCTGTGTGGGGAGGTTCCCTGTGTGGGGAGGATCCCTGTGTGGGGAGGATCCCTGTGTGGGGAGGATTCCTGTGTGGAGAGGATCCCTGTGTGGAGAGGATCCCTGTGTGGAGAGGATCCCTGTGTGGGGAGGTTCCCTGTGTGGGGAGGATCCCTGTGTGGGGAGGATCCCTGTGTGGAGAGGATCCCTGTGTGGGGAGGTTCCCTGTGTGGGGAGGATCCCTGTGTGGGGAGGATCCCTGTGTGGAGAGGATCCCTGTGTGGAGAGGATCCCTGTGTGGAGAGGATCCCTGCGTGGGGAGGTTCCCTGTGTGGGGAGGAATGGAGTTCTCAGTGGTGAAAGTAAAGTTAAAGTTTATTTGTCACAAGTAAGGCTTACATTAACACTGCAATGAAGTTACTGTGGAATCCCCCTAGTCGCCACAGTCTGGCACCTGTTCGAGTCAATGCACCCTAACCAGCACTTCTTTCAGACTGTGGGAGGAAACCAGAGCACCCGGAGGAAACCCACGCAGACACGGGGAGAACGTGCAGACTCCACGCAGGGACCCAAGTCGAGAATCGAATCCGGGATTCTGGCACTGTGAGGGAGCAGTGCTAACCACTGTGTCACCGTGCTGCCCCGGGTCCCTGGCACTGTGAGGGAGCAGTGCTAACCACTGTGTCACCGTGCTGCCCCGGGTCCCTGGCACTGTGAGGGAGCAGTGCTAACCACTGTGTCACCGTGCTGCCCCGGGTCCCTGGCGCTGTGAGACAGCAGTGCTAACCACTGTGTCACCGTGCTGCCCCGGGTCCCTGGCACTGTGAGGGAGCAGTGCTAACCACTGTGCCACCGTGCTGCCCCGGGTCCCTGGCACTGTGAGGGAGCAGTGCTAACCACTGTGTCACCGTGCTGCCCCGGGTCCCTGGCGCTGTGAGACAGCAGTGCTAACCACTGTGTCACCGTGCTGCCCCGGGTCCCTGGCACTGTGAGGGAGCAGTGCTAACCACTGTGTCACCGTGCTGCCCCGGGTCCCTGGCACTGTGAGGGAGCAGTGCTAACCACTGTGTCACCGTGCTGCCCCGGGTCCCTGGCACTGTGAGGCAGCAGTGCTAACCACTGTGTCACCGTGCTGCGTTTTTGCGGACACAGACGGGACTCTCGGATGGTGGTTTGCCTCCCTGGTGCAGGGGTCCGGGATGTCTCTGGTCGAGTCCCAGAAATCCTGAAGGGGGAGGGAGAGGAGCCGAAGGTCGTGATGCATATAGGTACTGCTGACATAGGTAGGAAGAGGGAAGGGGTCATGAAAAGAGAATATAGGGAGTTAGGTAGACAGCTGAGAAAGAGGAATGCAAAGGTAGTAATCTCGGGATTGCTGCCTGTGCCGCGGGAGAGTGAGAACAGGAATCGGTGGAGAATGAATGCGTGGCTGAGGGACTGGAGCAAGGGACAAGGATTTGGGTACTTGGATCATTGGGACCTCTTTAGGGGCAGGTGTGACCTGTTTAAAAAAGACGGGTGGCACTTGAATCCCAGGGGGACCAATATCCTGGCGGGAAGGTTGGCTAAGGCTACTGGAGAGACTTTAAACTAGAAAGGTTGGGGGGAGGGAATCGAAATGAGGGGACTGAGAGCGAGGAGGTTAGCTTGCAAATAGATAAGGAATGTAAACAGGGTAAGAGGGAGGTTAGACGAGTGATGGAGAAGGGAAGTGCTCAGGCTGAAGGTCTGAGATGTGTCTATTTTAATGCCAGGAGTGTAGTGAATAAAGTGGATGAGCTTAGAGCGTGGATTGCTGCTTCGAATTGTGATGTGGTGGCCATTACGGAGACTTGGATGTCTCAGGGACAGGACTGGGTGCTTCAGGTGCCGGGTTTTAGATGTTTCAGGAAGGACAGGGAGGGAGGCAAGAGAGGGGGGGGAGTGGCACTGTTGATCAGGGATAGTGTCACGGCTGTAGAGAAGGTGGACGCCGTGGAGGGATTGACTACGGAGTCTTTGTGGGTGGAGGTTAGGAACAGGAAGGGGTCGGTAACGTTGCTGGGTGTTTTCTATAGGCCGCCCAATAGTAACAGAGATGTTGAGGAGCAGATGGGGAAACAGATCCTGGAGAGATGTAGGAATAACAGAGTTGTCGTGATGGGAGATTTTAATTTCCCAAACATAGATTGGAATATCCCTAGGGCTAGGGGTTTGGATGGAGAGGAGTTTGTTAGGTGTGTCCAGGAGAGTTTCCTGACACAGTATGTGGATAAGCCTACTAGAGGAGAGGCTGTACTTGATCTGGTGCTGGCTAATGAACCTGGACAGGTGGAGGATCTCTCGGTGGGTGAGCATCTTGGGGATAGCGATCATAATTCTATCTCCTTCACGATAGCATTGGAAAGAGATAGGATCAGGCAGGCTAGGAAAGTGTTTCTCTGGAGTAAAGGGAAATACAGTGTCATCAGGGAGGAAATTAGACGGGTAAATTGGAAGGAGGCATTCTTGGGGAAAAGTACCGAAGGAAAGTGGAGGGTTTTCAAGGAATGTTTGTCTGGAGCTCTGCATGACAACGTTCCGATGAGACAGGGGGGTGTTGGTAGGGTACGGGAACCGTGGTGCACGAAGGTTGTGATGAACCTGGTGAATAAGAAAAGAGAGGCGTACAGAAGGTTCAGAGAGCTAGGAGGTGTTAAGGATTTAGAGGAGTATACGGGATGTAGGAAGGAGCTTAAGAAGGAAATTAGGAGAGCGAGAAGGGGTCATGAGAAGGCCTTGGCGGGTAAGATTAAGGAGAATCCCAAGGCTTTCTACAAATATGTCAAGAGTAAAAGGATGAGATGTGAAGGCATAGGACCCTTAAAAGGTGAAGGGGGAAAAGTTTGTGCGGAACCGTTAGAAATGGCGGAGCTGCTTAATGAATACTTTACCTCGGTATTCACGGTGGAAAGGGATCTGGGTGGTTGTACTGCTGGTTTGCGGTGGACAGAAAGGATCGAGCATGTGGACATAAAGAAAGAGGATGTGTTGGAACTATTGAATGGCATCAAGGTTGGTAAGTCGCCGGGACCGGATGGGATGTACCCCAGGTTACTGTGGGAGGCGAGGGAGGAGATTGCAGAGCCTTTGGCGATGATCTTTGCATCGTCGATGGAGACGGGAGAGGTTCCGGAGGATTGGAGGATTGCAGATGTGGTCCCTATATTCAAGAAAGGAAACAGGGACAGCCCGGGAAATTACCGACCGGTGAGTCTAACCTCAGTGGTTGGTAAGTTGATGGAGAGGATCCTGAGAGACAGGATTTATGATCATCTAGAGAAGTTTAGTATGATCAAAAGTAGTCAGCACGGCTTTGTCAAGGGCAGGTCGTGCATAACGAGCCTGGTTGAGTTCTTTGAAAATGTGACCAAACACATTGACGAAGGAAGAGCAGTGGATGTGGTCTATATGGACTTCAGCAAGGCGTTCGATAAGGTCCCCCATGCAAGACTTCTTGAGAAAGTGAGAGGGCATGGGATCCAAGGGGCGGCTGCCCTGTGGATCCAGAACTGGCTTGCCTGCAGAAGGCAGAGAGTGGCTGTGGAGGGGTCTTTCTCTGCATGGAGGTCAGTGACCAGTGGAGTGCCCCAGGGATCTGTTCTGGGACCCTTGCTGTTTGTCATTTTCATAAATGACCTGGATGAGGAAGTGGAGGGATGGGTTGGTAAGTTTGCTGACGACACCAAGGTAGGTGGTGTTGTGGATAGTTTGGAGGGATGTCAGAAGTTGCAGCGAGACATAGATAGAATGCAAGACTGGGCGGAGAAGTGGCAGATGGACTTCAACCCGGATAAGTGTGTGGTGATCCATTTTGGCAGATCCAATGGGATGAAGCAGCAGTATAATATGAAGGGTACCATTCTTAGCAGTGTAGAGGATCAGAAGGACCTTGGGGTCCGGGTCCATAGGACTCTTAAATCGGCCTCGCAGGTGGAGGATGCGGTCAAGAAGGCGTACGGCGTACTGGCCTTCATTAATCGAGGGATTGAGTTTAGGAGTCGGGAGATAATGCTGCAGCTTTATAGGACCCTGGTTAGACCCCACTTGGAGTACTGCGCGCAGTTCTGGTCACCTCATTACAGGAAAGATGTTGAAGCCATTGAAAGGGTGCAGAGGAGATTTACAAGGATGTTGCCTGGATTGGGGGGCATGCCTTATGAGGATAGGTTGAGGGAGCTTGGTCTCTTCGCCCTGGAGAGACGAAGGATGAGAGGTGACCTGATAGAGGTTTACAAGATGTTGAGAGGTCTGGATAGGGTAGACTCTCAGAGGCTATTTCCAAGGGCTGAAATGGTTGCTACGAGAGGACACAGGTTTAAGGTGCTGGGGGGTAGGTACAGAGGAGATGTCAGGGGTAAGTTTTTCACTCAGAGGGTGGTGGGTGAGTGGAATCGGCTGACATCGGTGGTGGTGGAGGCAAACTCGTTGGGGTCTTTTAAGAGACTTCTGGATGAGTACATGGGATTTAATGGGATTGAGGGCTATAGATAGGCCTAGAGGTGGGGATGTGATCGGCGCAACTTGTGGGCCGAAGGGCCTGTTTGTGCTGTGGCTTTCTATGTTCTATGTTCTGCCCCGGGTCCCTGGCACTGTGAGGGAGCAGTGCGAACCACTGTGTCACCGTGCTGCCCCGGGTCCCTGGCTCTGTGAGGGAGCAGTGCTAACCACTGTGTCACCGTGCTGCCCCGGGTCCCTGGCACTGTGAGGGAGCAGTGCTAACCACTGTGTCACCGTGCTGCCCCGGGTCCCTGGCACTGTGAGGGAGCAGTGCTAACCACTGTGTCACCGTACTGCCCCGGGTCCCTGGCACTGTGAGGGAGCAGTGCTAACACTGTGCCACCGTGCTGCCCCGGGTCCCTGGCACTGTGAGGGAGCAGTGCTAACCACTGTGTCACCGTGCTGCCCCGGGTCCCTGGCACTGTGAGGGAGCAGTGCTAACACTGTGCCACCCTGAGCTGTCGGTGAATGTACTGCATTCACCCACTGGTTTTCCACACACCGTCTGTGGCTTGCTCGCCAACTTTGGCTGCGTTTGGCAGTTTGTTCAGCTTTTTCTTCAGCACTTTCTGTGTCTGTGTCCCACGTCTCTTACTGGTTCCTGCAGTGCCTGGAAAACAAAACACAACCCATCAAAGCACCATCAAAGCAAACAGCAATTGACACAGATCACCATCTGTGCGCTGATACAACACAGGACCCACCGACGCAACACAGGACCCACCGACGCAACACAGGACCCACCGACGCAACACAGGACCCACCGACGCAACACAGGACCCACCGACGCAACACAGGACCCACTGACACAACACAGGACCCACCGACGCAACACAGGACCCACTGACACAACACAGGACCCACCGACGCAACACAGGACCCACCGACGCAACACAGGACCCACCGACGCAACACGGGACCCACTGACACAACACAGGACCCACCGACGCAACACAGGACCCACTGACACAACACAGGACCCACCGACGCAACACAGGACCCACCGACGCAACACAGGACCCACCGACGCAACACAGGACCCACCGACGCAACACAGGACCCACTGACACAACACAGGACCCACCGACGCAACACAGGACCCACTGACACAACACAGGACCCACCGACGCAACACAGGACCCACCGACGCAACACAGGACCCACCGACGCAACACGGGACCCACTGACACAACACAGGACCCACCGACGCAACACAGGACCCACTGACACAACACAGGACCCACCGACGCAACACAGGACCCACCGACGCAACACGGGACCCACTGACACAACACAGGACCCACTGACAACACAGGACCCACTGACGCAACACAGGACCCACTGACACAACACAGGACCCACTGACACAACACAGGACCCACTGACGCAACACAGGACCCACTGACGCAACACAGGACCCACTGACGCAACACAGGACCCACTGACAACACAGGACCCACTGACAACACAGGACCCACTGACAACACAGGACCCACTGACGCAACACAGGACCCACCAACGCAACACAGGACCCACTGACGCAACACAGGACCCACCGACGCAACACAGGACCCACTGACGCAACACAGGACCCACTGACGCAACACAGGACCCACTGACGCAACACAGGACCCACCGACGCAACACAGGACCCACTGACAACACAGGACCCACTGACAACACAGGACCCACTGACGCAACACAGGACCCACCAACGCAACACAGGACCCACTGACGCAACACAGGACCCACCGACGCAACACAGGACCCACTGACGCAACACAGGACCCACTGACACAACACAGGACCCACCGACGCAACACAGGACCCACCGACGCAACACAGGACCCACCAACGCAACACAGGACCCACTGACACAACACAGGACCCACTGACACTCCGGATACAACCCCCTGGATGCACGCAACCCCGGATGCACGCAACCCCCCGATACACCCCCCCCCATACACACCACCCCCCCAATACACAGCCCCCCCGATGCACACCCCCCATACACAGCCCCCCCGATACACACACCCCCAATACACACCCACCCCGATACACACCCACCCCGATACACCCCCCCCCGATACACACACCCCCCCAATACACACACCCCTCCCGATACACACACCCCTCCCGATACACACCCCCCCCGATACACACCCCCCCCCGATACACCCCCCTCCCGATACACACACACCCCCGATACAACCCCCCGATACACACACCCCCCCGATACACACCCCCCCCGATACACACACCCCCCGATACACACACCCCCCCGATACACAGCCCCCCCGATACACACACCCCCCCGATACACCCCCCCGATACACCCCCCCGATACACACACCCCCCCGATACACACACCCCCCGCGATACACACACCCCCCCCAATACACACCCCCCCGATACACACCCCTCCCGATACACACCACCCCCCCGATACACACACCCCCCCGATACACACACCCCCCGATACACACACCCCCCCGATACACACACCCCCCCGATACACACACCCCCCCGATACACAGCCCCCCGATACACACACCCCCGCGATACACCCCCCCGATACACCCCCCCGATACACACACCCCCCGCGATACACACACCCCCCCAATACACACACCCCCCCAATACACACACCCCCCGATACGCACCACCCCCCCGATACACACACCCCCCCGATACACACACCCCCCGATACACACACACCCCCGATACACACACCCCCCCAAAACACACACCCCCCCGATACACACACACCCCATACACACACCCCCCCGATACACACACACCCCCCGATACACACACCCCCCCGATACACACACCCCCCCGATACACACACAACCCCGATACACACCCCCCCGATACACACACCCCCTGATACACACCCCCCCGATACACACCCCCCCGATACACACACCCCCTGATACACACACCCTCCGATACACACACCCCGCGATACACACCCCCCCGATACACACACACCCCGATACACACACCCCCGATACACACACACACCACCAATATACACCCCCCATACACACCCTCGATACACACCCCCAATACACACCCTCCCGATACATTCCCCCGATACACACCTCCGATACACAACCACCCGATTCACACACCCCCTCCCGATACACACATATTCCCGATACACTCACCCCCCCATACACACCTCCTGATACACATCCATCGATACACATCCCCCGATACACACCCCTGAGGGACAGGATTTATGAACATTTAGAGAAGTTTAGTATGCTCAAAAGTAGTCAGCATGGCTTTGTCAAAGGCAAATCGTGCCTTACGAGCCTGGTGGAGTTCTTTGAAAATGTGACTAAACACACTGACGAAGGAAAAGCGGTAGATGTGGTTTACATGGACTTCAGCAAGGTGTTCAATAAGGTCCCCATGCAAGACTTCTCGAGAAAATGAGAGGGCATGGGATTCAAGGGGCTGTTGCCTTGTGGATCCAGAACTGACTTCCCTGCAGAAGGCAGAGAGTGGTTGTAGACGGGTCTTTTTCTGAATGGAGGTCGGTCACCAGTGGAGTGCCCCAGGGATCTGTTCTGGGACCCTTGCTGTTTGTCATTTTCATAAATGAACCTGGCTGAGGAAGTGGAGGGATGTGTTGGTAAGTTTGCCGACGACACGAAGGTTGGTGGGGTTGTGGATAGTTTGGAGGGATGTCAGAAGCTGCAGCGTGACATAGATAGAACATAGAACAGAACAGCACAGAACAGGCCCTTCGGCCCACGATGTTGTGCCGAGCTTTATCTGAAACCAAAATCAAGCTATCCCACGCCCTATCATCCTGGTGTGCTCCATGTGCCTTTCCAATAACCGCTTAAATGTTCCTAAAGTGTCTGACTCCACTATCACTGCAGGCAGTCAATTCCACACCCCAACCACTCTCTGAGTAAAGAACCTACCTCTGATATCCTTCCTATATCTCCCACCATGAACCCTATAGTTATGCCCCCTTGTAATAGCTCCATTCACCCGAGGAAATAGTTTTTGAACATTAACTCTATCTATCCCCTTCATCTGGTGCTGGCTAATGAACCTGGACAGGTGGAGGATCTCTCGGTGGGTGAGCATCTTGGGGATAGCGATCATAATTCTATCTCCTTCACGATAGCATTGGAAAGAGATAGGATCAGGCAGGCTAGGAAAGTGTTTCTCTGGAGTAAAGGGAAATACAGTGTCATCAGGGAGGAAATTAGACGGGTAAATTGGAAGGAGGCATTCTTGGGGAAAAGTACCGAAGGAAAGTGGAGGATTTTCAAGGAATGTTTGTCTGGAGCTCTGCATGACAACGTTCCGATGAGACAGGGGGGTGTTGGTAGGGTACGGGAACCGTGGTGCACGAAGGTTGTGATGAACCTGGTGAATAAGAAAAGAGAGGCGTACAGAAGGTTCAGAGAGCTAGGAGGTGTTAAGGATTTAGAGGAGTATACGGGATGTAGGAAGGAGCTTAAGAAGGAAATTAGGAGAGCGAGAAGGGGTCATGAGAAGGCCTTGGCGGGTAAGATTAAGGAGAATCCCAAGGCTTTCTACAAATATGTCAAGAGTAAAAGGATGAGATGTGAAGGCATAGGACCCTTAAAAGGTGAAGGGGGAAAAGTTTGTGCGGAACCGTTAGAAATGGCGGAGCTGCTTAATGAATACTTTACCTCGGTATTCACGGTGGAAAGGGATCTGGGTGGTTGTACTGCTGGTTTGCGGTGGACAGAAAGGATCGAGCATGTGGACATAAAGAAAGAGGATGTGTTGGAACTATTGAATGGCATCAAGGTTGGTAAGTCGCCGGGACCGGATGGGATGTACCCCAGGTTACTGTGGGAGGCGAGGGAGGAGATTGCAGAGCCTTTGGCGATGATCTTTGCATCGTCGATGGAGACGGGAGAGGTTCCGGAGGATTGGAGGATTGCAGATGTGGTCCCTATATTCAAGAAAGGAAACAGGGACAGCCCGGGAAATTACCGACCGGTGAGTCTAACCTCAGTGGTTGGTAAGTTGATGGAGAGGATCCTGAGAGACAGGATTTATGATCATCTAGAGAAGTTTAGTATGATCAAAAGTAGTCAGCACGGCTTTGTCAAGGGCAGGTCGTGCCTTACGAGCCTGGTTGAGTTCTTTGAAAATGTGACCAAACACATTGACGAAGGAAGAGCAGTGGATGTGGTCTATATGGACTTCAGCAAGGCGTTCGATAAGGTCCCCCATGCAAGACTTCTTGAGAAAGTGAGAGGGCATGGGATCCAAGGGGCGGCTGCCCTGTGGATCCAGAACTGGCTTGCCTGCAGAAGGCAGAGAGTGGCTGTGGAGGGGTCTTTCTCTGCATGGAGGTCAGTGACCAGTGGAGTGCCCCAGGGATCTGTTCTGGGACCCTTGCTGTTTGTCATTTTCATAAATGACCTGGATGAGGAAGTGGAGGGATGGGTTGGTAAGTTTGCTGACGACACCAAGGTAGGTGGTGTTGTGGATAGTTTGGAGGGATGTCAGAAGTTGCAGCGAGACATAGATAGAATGCAAGACTGGGCGGAGAAGTGGCAGATGGACTTCAACCCGGATAAGTGTGTGGTGATCCATTTTGGCAGATCCAATGGGATGAAGCAGCAGTATAATATGAAGGGTACCATTCTTAGCAGTGTAGAGGATCAGAAGGACCTTGGGGTCCGGGTCCATAGGACTCTTAAATCGGCCTCGCAGGTGGAGGATGCGGTCAAGAAGGCGTACGGCGTACTGGCCTTCATTAATCGAGGGATTGAGTTTAGGAGTCGGGAGATAATGCTGCAGCTTTATAGGACCCTGGTTAGACCCCACTTGGAGTACTGCGCGCAGTTCTGGTCACCTCATTACAGGAAAGATGTTGAAGCCATTGAAAGGGTGCAGAGGAGATTTACAAGGATGTTGCCTGGATTGGGGGGCATGCCTTATGAGGATAGGTTGAGGGAGCTTGGTCTCTTCGCCCTGGAGAGACGAAGGATGAGAGGTGACCTGATAGAGGTTTACAAGATGTTGAGAGGTCTGGATAGGGTAGACTCTCAGAGGCTATTTCCAAGGGCTGAAATGGTTGCTACGAGAGGACACAGGTTTAAGGTGCTGGGGGGTAGGTACAGAGGAGATGTCAGGGGTAAGTTTTTCACTCAGAGGGTGGTGGGTGAGTGGAATCGGCTGACATCGGTGGTGGTGGAGGCAAACTCGTTGGGGTCTTTTAAGAGACTTCTGGATGAGTACATGGGATTTAATGGGATTGAGGGCTATAGATAGGCCTAGAGGTGGGGATGTGATCGGCGCAACTTGTGGGCCGAAGGGCCTGTTTGTGCTGTGGCTTTCTATGTTCTATGTTCTGCCCCGGGTCCCTGGCACTGTGAGGGAGCAGTGCGAACCACTGTGTCACCGTGCTGCCCCGGGTCCCTGGCTCTGTGAGGGAGCAGTGCTAACCACTGTGTCACCGTGCTGCCCCGGGTCCCTGGCACTGTGAGGGAGCAGTGCTAACCACTGTGTCACCGTGCTGCCCCGGGTCCCTGGCACTGTGAGGGAGCAGTGCTAACCACTGTGTCACCGTGCTGCCCCGGGTCCCTGGCACTGTGAGGGAGCAGTGCTAACCACTGTGTCACCGTGCTGCCCCGGGTCCCTGGCACTGTGAGACAGCAGTGCTAACCACTGTGTCACCGTGCTGCCCCGGGTCCCTGGCGCTGTGAGACAGCAGTGCTAACCACTGTGTCACCGTGCTGCCCCGGGTCCCTGGCACTGAGAGACAGCAGTGCTAACCACTGTGTCACCGTGCTGCCCCGGGTCCCTGGCACTGTGAGGGAGCAGTGCTAACCACTGTGCCACCGTGCTGCCCCGGGTCCCTGGCACTGTGAGGGAGCAGTGCTAACCACTGTGTCACCGTGCTGCCCCGGGTCCCTGGCACTGTGAGGGAGCAGTGCTAACACTGTGCCACCCTGAGCTGTCGGTGAATGTACTGCATTCACCCACTGGTTTTCCACACACCGTCTGTGGCTTGCTCGCCAACTTTGGCTGCGTTTGGCAGTTTGTTCAGCTTTTTCTTCAGCACTTTCTGTGTCTGTGTCCCACGTCTCTTACTGGTTCCTGCAGTGCCTGGAAAACAAAACACAACCCATCAAAGCACCATCAAAGCAAACAGCAATTGACACAGATCACCATCTGTGCGCTGATACAACACAGGACCCACCGACGCAACACAGGACCCACCGACGCAACACAGGACCCACCGACGCAACACAGGACCCACCGACGCAACACAGGACCCACCGACGCAACACAGGACCCACTGACACAACACAGGACCCACTGACGCAACACAGGACCCACTGACGCAACACAGGACCCACTGACACTCCGGATACAACCCCCTGGATGCACGCAACCCCCCGATACACCCCCCCCCATACACACCACCCCCCCAATACACAGCCCCCCCGACGCACACCCCCCATACACAGCCCCCCCGACGCACACACCCCCATACACACCCACCCCGATACACACCCACCCCGATACACCCCCCCCCGATACACACACCCCCCCAATACACACACCCCTCCCGATACACACACCCCTCCCGATACACCCCCCCCCGATACACACCCCCCCCGATACACCCCCCTCCCGATACACACACACCCCCGATACACACCCCCCCGATACACACACCCCCCCGATACACACCCCCCCGATACACACACCCCCCGATACACACACCCCCCCGATACACACACCCCCCGATACACACACCCCCCCGATACACAGCCCCCCCGATACACACACCCCCCCGATACACCCCCCGATACACCACCCCGATACACACACCCCCCCGATACACACACCCCCCGCGATACACACACCCCCCCAATACACACCCCCCCGATACACACCCCTCCCGATACACACCACCCCCCGATACACACACCCCCCCGATACACACACCCCCCGATACACACACCCCCCCGATACACACACCCCCCCCGATACACCCCCCCCCGATACACAGCCCCCCGATACACACACCCCCGCAATACACCCCCCCGATACACCCCCCCGATACACACACCCACCGCGATACACACACCCCCCCCAATACACACACCCCCCCAATACACACACCCCCCGATACGCACCACCCCCCCGATACACACACCCCCCCGATACACACACCCCCCCAATACACACACCCCCCCGATACACACACCCCCCCGATACACACACCCCCCCGATACACACACCCCCCATACACACACCCCCCCGATACACACACACCCCCGATACACACACCCCCCCGATACACACACAACCCCGATACACACCCCCCCGATACACACACCCCCTGATACACACCCCCCCGATACACACACCCCCGATACACACCCCCCCGATACACACCCCCCCGATACACACACCCCCTGATACACACACCCTCCGATACACACACCCCGCGATACACCCCCCCCGATACACACACCCCCCGATACACACACCACCAATACACACCCCCCATACACACCCTCGATACACACCCCCAATACACACCCTCCCGATACATTCCCCCGATACACACCTCCGATACACAACCACCCGATTCACACACCCCCTCCCGATACACACATATTCCCGATACACTCACCCCCCCATACACACCTCCTGATACACATCCATCGATACACATCCCCCGATACACACCCCTGAGGGACAGGATCTATGAACATTTAGAGAAGTTTAGTATGCTCAAAAGTAGTCAGCATGGCTTTGTCAAAGGCAAATCGTGCCTTACGAGCCTGGTGGAGTTCTTTGAAAATGTGACTAAACACACTGACGAAGGAAAAGCGGTAGATGTGGTTTACATGGACTTCAGCAAGGTGTTCAATAAGGTCCCCATGCAAGACTTCTCGAGAAAGTGAGAGGGCATGGGATCCAAGGGGCTGTTGCCTTGTGGATCCAGAACTGACTTCCCTGCAGAAGGCAGAGAGTGGTTGTAGACGGGTCTTTTTCTGAATGGAGGTCGGTCACCAGTGGTGTGCCCCAGGGATCTGTTCTGGGACCCTTGCTGTTTGTCATTTTCATAAATGAACCTGGATGAGAAAGTGGAGGGATGGGTTGGTAAGTTTGCCGACGACACGAAGGTTGGTGGGGTTGTGGATAGTTTGGAGGGATGTCAGAAGCTGCAGCGTGACATAGATAGAACATAGAACAGTACAGCACAGAACAGGCCCTTCGGCCCACGATGTTGTGCCGAGCTTTATCTGAAACCAAAATCAAGCTATCCCACGCCCTATCATCCTGGTGTGCTCCATATGCCTTTCCAATAACCGCTTAAATGTTCCTAAAGTGTCTGACTCCACTATCACTGCAGGCAGTCAATTCCACACCCCAACCACTCTCTGAGTAAAGAACCTACCTCTGATATCCTTCCTATATCTCCCACAATGAACCCTATAGTAATGCCCCCTTGTAATAGCTCCATTCACCCGAGGAAATAGTTTTTGAACATTCACTCTATCTATCCCCTTCATCTGGTGCTGGCTAATGAACCTGGACAGGTGGAGGATCTCTCGGTGGGTGAGCATCTTGGGGATAGCGATCATAATTCTATCTCCTTCATGATAGCATTGGAAAGAGATAGGATCAGGCAGGCTAGGAAAGTGTTTCTCTGGAGTAAAGGGAAATACAGTGTCATCAGGGAGGAAATTAGACGGGTAAATTGGAAGGAGGCATTCTTGGGGAAAAGTACCGAAGGAAAGTGGAGGATTTTCAAGGAATGTTTGTCTGGAGCTCTGCATGACAACGTTCCGATGAGACAGGGGGGTGTTGGTAGGGTACGGGAACCGTGGTGCACGAAGGTTGTGATGAACCTGGTGAATAAGAAAAGAGAGGCGTACAGAAGGTTCAGAGAGCTAGGAGGTGTTAAGGATTTAGAGGAGTATACGGGATGTAGGAAGGAGCTTAAGAAGGAAATTAGGAGAGCGAGAAGGGGTCATGAGAAGGCCTTGGCGGGTAAGATTAAGGAGAATCCCAAGGCTTTCTACAAATATGTCAAGAGTAAAAGGATGAGATGTGAAGGCATAGGACCCTTAAAAGGTGAAGGGGGAAAAGTTTGTGCGGAACCGTTAGAAATGGTGGAGCTGCTTAATGAATACTTTACCTCGGTATTCACGGTGGAAAGGGATCTGGGTGGTTGTACTGCTGGTTTGCGGTGGACAGAAAGGATCGAGCATGTGGACATAAAGAAAGAGGATGTGTTGGAACTATTGAATGGCATCAAGGTTGGTAAGTCGCCGGGACCGGATGGGATGTACCCCAGGTTACTGTGGGAGGCGAGGGAGGAGATTGCGGAGCCTTTGGCGATGATCTTTGCATCGTCGATGGAGACGGGAGAGGTTCCGGAGGATTGGAGGATTGCAGATGTGGTCCCTATATTCAAGAAAGGGAACAGGGACAGCCCGGGAAATTACCGACCGGTGAGTCTAACCTCAGTGGTTGGTAAGTTGATGGAGAGGATCCTGAGAGACAGGATTTATGATCATCTAGAGAAGTTTAGTATGATCAAAAGTAGTCAGCACGGCTTTGTCAAGGGCAGGTCGTGCCTTACGAGCCTGGTTGAGTTCTTTGAAAATGTGACCAAACACATTGACGAAGGAAGAGCGGTGGATGTGGTCTATATGGACTTCAGCAAGGCGTTCGATAAGGTCCCCCATGCAAGACTTCTTGAGAAAGTGAGAGGGCATGGGATCCAAGGGGCAGCTGCCCTGTGGATCCAGAACTGGCTTGCCTGCAGAAGGCAGAGAGTGGCTGTGGAGGGGTCTTTCTCTGCATGGAGGTCAGTGACCAGTGGAGTGCCCCAGGGATCTGTTCTGGGACCCTTGCTGTTTGTCATTTTCATAAATGACCTGGATGAGGAAGTGGAGGGATGGGTTGGTAAGTTTGCTGACGACACCAAGGTAGGTGGTGTTGTGGATAGTTTGGAGGGATGTCAGAAGTTGCAGCGAGACATAGATAGAATGCAAGACTGGGCGGAGAAGTGGCAGATGGACTTCAACCCGGATAAGTGTGTGGTGATCCATTTTGGCAGATCCAATGGGATGAAGCAGCAGTATAATATGAAGGGTACCATTCTTAGCAGTATAGAGGATCAGAAGGACCTTGGGGTCCGGGTCCATAGGACTCTTAAATCGGCCTCGCAGGTGGAGGATGCGGTCAAGAAGGCGTACGGCGTACTGGCCTTCATTAATCGAGGGATTGAGTTTAGGAGTCGGGAGATAATGCTGCAGCTTTATAGGACCCTGGTTAGACCCCACTTGGAGTACTGCGCGCAGTTCTGGTCACCTCATTACAGGAAAGATGTTGAAGCCATTGAAAGGGTGCAGAGGAGATTTACAAGGATGTTGCCTGGATTGGGGGGCATGCCTTATGAGGATAGGTTGAGGGAGCTTGGTCTCTTCGCCCTGGAGAGACGAAGGATGAGAGGTGACCTGATAGAGGTTTACAAGATGTTGAGAGGTCTGGATAGGGTAGACTCTCAGAGGCTATTTCCAAGGGCTGAAATGGTTGCTACGAGAGGACACAGGTTTAAGGTGCTGGGGGGTAGGTACAGAGGAGATGTCAGGGGTAAGTTTTTCACTCAGAGGGTGGTGGGTGAGTGGAATCGGCTGACGTCGGTGGTGGTGGAGGCAAACTCGTTGGGGTCTTTTAAGAGACTTCTGGATAAGTACATGGGATTTAATGGGATTGAGGGCTATAGATAGGCCTAGAGGTGGGGATGTGATCGGCGCAACTTGTGGGCCGAAGGGCCTGTTTGTGCTGTGGCTTTCTATGTTCTATGTTCTATCATTTTATAAACCTCTATTAAGTCTCCCCTCAGCCTCCTCCGCTCCAGAGAGAACAGCCCTAGCTCCCTCAACCTTTCCTCATAAGACCGACACTCCAAACCAGGCAGCATCCTGGTAAATCTCCTCTGCACTCTTTCCAGCGCTTCCACATCCTTCTTATAGTGAGGTGACCAGAATTGCACACAATATTCCAAATGTGGTCTCCCCAAGGTCCTGTACAGTTGCAGCATAACCCCACGGCTCTTAAACTCCAACCCCCTGTTAATAAAAGCTAACACACTATAGGCCTTCTTCACAGCTCTACCCACTTGAGTGGCAACCTTCAGAGATCTGTGGATATGAACACCAAGATCTCTCTGTTCCTCCACAGTCTTCAGAACCCTACCTTTGACCCTGTAATCCACATTTAAATTAGTCCCACCAAAATGAATCACCTCACATTTATCAGGGTTAAACTCCATTTGCCATTTTTCAGCCCAGCTTTGCATCCTATCTATGTCTCTTTGCAGCCTACAACAGCCCTCCACCTCATCCACTACTCCACCAATCTTGGTGTCATCAGCAAATTTACTGATCCACCCTTCAGCCCCCTCCTCTAAGTCATTAATAAAAATCACAAAGAGCAGAGGACCAAGCACTGATCCCTGTGGCACTCCGCTAGCAACCTGCCTCCAGTCTGAAAATTTTCCATCCACCACCACCCTCTGTCTTCGATCAGATAGCCAATTACCTATCCAATCTGCCAACTTTACCTCTATCCCACACTCCTTACTTTCATCATAAGCCGACCATGGGGGACCTTATCAAACGCCTTACTAAAATCCATGTATATGACATCAACTGCCCTACCTTCATCAACACACTTAGTTACCTCCTCAAAAAATTCAATCAAATTTGTGAGGCACGACTTGCCCTTCACAAATCCGTGCTGACTATCCCAGATTAATCCGCATATTTCTAAATGGTCGTAAATCCCATCCCTGAGGACCTTTTCCATCAATTTACCAACCACCGAAGTAAGGCTAACCGGTCTATAATTACCAGGGTTATTTCTATTCCCTTTCTTAAACAGAGGAACAACATTCGCCACTCTCCAGTCCTCTGGCACCATCCCCGTGGACAGTGAGGACCCAAAGATCAAAGCCAAAGGCCCTGCAATCTCATCCCTTGCCTCCCAAAGAATCCTAGGATTTATTTAATCAGGCCCAGGGGACTTATCGACCTTCAGTTTACTCAAAACTGCCAGGACATCCTCCCTCCGAACATCTATTTCCTCCAGCCTATTAGCCTGTAACACCTTCTCTTCCTCAAAAACATGGCCCCTCTCCTTGGTGAACACTGAAGAAAAGTATTCATTCATCACCTCGCCTATCTCTACTGACTCCATACACACGTTCCCACTACTGTCCTTGACCGGCCCTAACCTCACCCTGGTCATTCTTTTATTCCTCACATAAGAGTAAAAAGCCTTGGGGTTTTCCTTGATCCGACCCACCAAGGACTTCTCATGTCCCCTCCTAGCTCTCCTAAGCCCCTTCTTCAGCTCATTCCTTGCTAACTTGTAACCCTTAATCAAGCCATCTGAACCTTGTTTCCTCATCCCTACATAAGTTTTTTTTTTAACTGGTCGGTGCAACATCGTGGGCCGAAGGGCCTGTTCTGCGCTGTAATGTTCTATGTTCTATGTTCTGTTCTATGTTCCCTCTTCCTTTTCACAAGACATTCCACCTCTTTCGTGAACCATGGTTCCCTCACTCGGCCATTTCCTCCCTGCCTGACAGGGACATACCTATCAAGGACACCCAGTATTGTAGGATGCAAGACTGGGCGCAGAAGTGGCAGATGGACTTCAACCCGGATAAATGTGTCGTGGTCCATTTTGGCAGGTCAAATGGGATGAAGGAGTATTATATCAAGGGTAAGACTCTTCGCAGTGTAGAGGATCAGAAGGACCTTGGGGTCCGGGTCCATAGGACTCTTAAATCGGCCTCGCAGGTAGAGGAGGTGGTTAAGAAGGTGTATGGTGTGCTGGCCTTCATCAATCGAGGGATTGAGTTTAGGAGTTGGGATTATATTATACTGCTGCTTCATCCCATTGGATCTGCCAAAATGGATCACTACACACTTATCCGGGTTGAAGTCCATCTGCCACTTCTCCGCCCAGTCTTGCATTCTATCTATGTCTCGCTGCAACTTCTGACATCCCTCCAAACTATCCACAACACCACCTACCTTGGTGTCGTCAGCAAACTTACCAACCCATCCCTCCACTTCCTCATCCAGGTCATTTATGAAAATGACAAACAGCAAGGGTCCCAGAACAGATCCCTGGGGCACTCCACTGGTCACTGACCTCCATGCAGAGAAAGACCCCTCCACAGCCACTCTCTGCCTTCTGCAGGCAAGCCAGTTCTGGATCCACAAGGCAACAGCCCCTTGGATCCCATGCCCTCTCACTTTCTCAAGAAGTCTTGCATGGGGGACCTTATCGAACGCCTTGCTGAAGTCCATATAGACCACATCCACCGCTCTTCCTTCGTCAATGTGTTTGGTCACATTTTCAAAGAACTCAACCAGGCTCGTAAGGCACGACCTGCCCTTGACAAAGCCGTGCTGACTACTTTTGATCATACTAAACTTCTCTAGATGATCATAAATCCTGTCTCTCAGGATCCTCTCCATCAACTTACCAACCACTGAGGTTAGACTCACCGGTCGGTAATTTCCCGGGCTGTCCCTGTTCCCTTTCTTGAATATGTATGTGTGTGTGTACCCAAGGTACTAAAAGAGATGGCGGGGGAAATAGCAAATGCACTCGTGGTAATTTACCAAAATTCGCTGGACTCTGGGGTGGTTCCCGCAGATTGGAAAACAGCAAATGTGACGCCACTGTTTAAAAAAGGAGGGAGACAAAAGGCAGTGAGTTCCAGGCACCCACCACCCTCTGTGTAAAAAATCTGACTCGTACATCTCCTTTAAACCTTGCCCCTCGCACCTTAAACCTATGCCCCCGAGAAATTGACTCTTCCACCCTGGGAAAAAGCTTCTGACTATCCACTCTGTCCATGCCTCTCATAATCTTGTAGACTTCTATCAGGTCTCCCCTCAACCTCCGTCGCTCCAGTGAGAACAAACCAAGTTTCTCCAACCTCTCCTCATAGCTAATGCCCTCCATACCAGGCAACATCCTGGTAAATCTTTTCTGTACCCTCTCCAAAGCCTCCACATCCTTCTGGTCGTGTGGCGACCAGAATTGAACACTATATTCCAAGTGCGGCCTAACTAAGGTTCTATAAAGCTGCAACATGACTTGCCAATTTTTAAACTCAATACCCCGGCCGATGAAGGCAAGCATGCCGTATGCCTTCTTGACTACCTTCTCCACCTGCATTGCCACTTTCAGTGACCTGTGTACCTGTACACACAGATCCCTTTGCCTATCAATACTCCTGAGGGTTCTACCATTTACTATATATTTCCTATCTGTATTAGACCTTCCAAAATGCATTACCTCACATTTGTCTGGTTTAAACTCAATCTGCCATCTCTCCGCCCAAGTCTCCAACTGATCTATATCCTGCTGTATCCTCTGATGGTCCTCATCGCTATCCGCAAATCCACCAACCTTTGTGTCGTCCGCAAACTTACTAATCAATCCAGTTACAATTTCCTCCAAATCATTTCAATATATTACAGAGTATAGTTTAGATTTCCGAGGGTAGAAAAGTAAATTGCTCGGGGACACAGGTTTAAGGTGCGTGGGGACAAGTTCCGAGGAGATGTGGGAGGTGAGTTTTTTTACACAGAGGGTGGTGAATGTCTGGAACGCGCTGCCCGGGGAGGGGGTGGGAGGAGGAACGATAGCAGCATTTCAGGGGCATTGGGAGGAATACATGAATAGGATGGGAATGGAAGGATACGGACTCTGTCAGGGCATAGGGTTTTAGTTTAGTTCGGGCATCATGCCCGGAAAAAGGCTTGGAGGGCGGCACGGTAGCACAGTGGTTAGCACTGCTGCTTCACAGCTCCAGGGACCCGGGTTCGATTCCCGGCTCGGGTCACTGTCTGTGTGGAGTTTGCACATTCTCCTCGTGTCTGCGTGGGTTTCCTCCAGGTGCTCCGGTTTCCTCCCACAGTCCAAAGATGTGCGGGTTAGGTTGATTGGCCAGGTTAAAAATTGCCCCTTAGAGTCCTGAGATGCGTAGGTTAGAGGGATTAGCGGGTAAAATGTGTGGGGGTAGGGCCTGGGTGGGATTGTGGTCGGTGCAGACTCGATGGGACGAACGGCCTCCTTCTGCGCTGTAGGGTTTCTATGATTCTATGGAGGGCCAAAGGGCCTGTTCCTGTGCTGTACTGTTCTTTGTTTTTGGTTGAGTTGCATGGGGTACAGTGTATACGTGTGTGTGTGTGTGTGTGTGTGTGTGTGTGTGAGGGAGGGTGGGGAAATGGATGCGTTACAGCGTGTGTGTGTGAGGGTGGGGAGTTGGATGGGGTACAGTGTGTGTGTGAGGGTGGGGAGTTGGATGGGGTACAGTGTGTGGGGGTGGGGAGTTGGATGGGGTACAGTGTGTGAGGGTGGGGAGTTGGATGGGGTGCAGTGTGTGTGTGAGGGTGGGGAGTTGGATGGGGTACAGTGTGTGTGTGAGGGTGGGGAGTTGGATGGGATACAGTGTGTGAGGGTGGGGAGTTGGATGGGGTACAGTGTGTGTGTGAGGGTGGGGAGTTGGATGGGGTACAGTGTGTGTGTGAGGGTGGGGAGTTGGATGGGGTACAGTGTGTGTGAGAGGGTGGGGAGTTGGATGGGGTACAGTGTGTGTGTGAGGGTGGGGAGTTGGATGGGGTACAGTGTGTGGGTGTGAGGGTGGGGAGTTGGATGGGGTACAGTGTGTGTGTGTGAGGGTGGGGAGTTGGATGGGGTACAGTGTGTGTGTGTGAGGGTGGGGAGTTGGATGGGGTACAGTGTGTGTGTGCGAGGGTGGGGAGTTGATGGGGTACAGTGTGTGAGGGTGGGGAGTTGGATGGGGTACAGTGTGTGTGTGAGGGTGGGGAGTTGGATGGGGTACAGTGTGTGAGGGTGGGGAGTTGGATGGGGTACAGTGTGTGTGTGAGGGTGGGGAGTTGGCTGGGGTACAGAGTGTGTGTGAGGGTGGGGAGTTGGATGGGGTACAGTGTGTGTGTGAGGGTGGGTAGTTGGATGGGGTACAGTGTGTGTGTGTGGGTGGGGAGTTGGATGGGGTACAGTGTGTGTGTGTGAGGGTGGGGAGTTGGATGGGGTACAGTGTGTGTGTGAGGGTGGGGAGTTGGATGGGGTACAGTGTGTGTGTGTGAGGGTGGGGAGTTGGATGGGGTACAGAGTGTGTGTGAGGGTGGGGAGTTGGATGGGGTACAGTGTGTGTGTGTGGGTGGGGAGTTGGATGGGGTACAGTGTGTGTGTGTGAGGGTGGGGAGTTGGATGGGGTACAGTGTGTGTGTGTGAGGGTGGGGAGTTGGATGGGGTACAGAGTGTGTGTGAGGGTGGGTAGTTGGATGGGGTACAGTGTGTGTGTGAGGGTGGGGAGTTGGATGGGGTACAGTGTGTGTGTGAGGGTGGGGAGTTGGATGGGGTACAGTGTGTGTGTGTGAGGGTGGGGAGTTGGATGGGGTACAGCGTGTGTGTGTGAGGGTGGGGAGTTGGATGGGGTACAGTGTGTGTGTGAGGGTGGGGAGTTGGATGGGGTACAGTGTGTGTGTGAGGGTGGGGAGTTGGATGGGGTACAGTGTGTGTGTGTGAGGGTGGGGAGTTGGATGGGGTACAGTGTGTGTGTGAGGGTGGGGAGTTGGATTGGGTACAGTGTGTGTGTGAGGGTGGGGAGTTGGATGGGGTACAGTGTGTGTGAGGGTGGGGAGTTGGATGGGGTACAGTGTGTGTGTTTGTAGATCCCCCGTGGCTCCCCACTCTCTCCCCTGCTTCTCCCTCCTGGCTCTCCACCTCCCCACCCCCTGTCCCCTCCACCCCCCAGCTCTCTCTCCCCTCTCTCTCTCTCCCCCCTCTCTCTCCCCCCTCTCGCCCCCCCCCTCCCTCCCCCGCCGTTTCTACCTCTTGCTGATTTTTTTCAACGGACTGTTTTCCGATTGGGACGGTTTGAGAACATTCACTCAGTGGGCCGGCCACATTGAGTGTGCAGTTAGTAATCTCCTGGAATGTTAACCAATCTTTCCAGGAATTTGCCAACTGTGTCCACATTCCAGGCTGCGATCACATGTGGATCGCAGCCCTCAGACCACAGCTCAAACTCGTGACAGTGTGCAATGTTAGTCCACATTCCGCTGTTTCTCTTCCTGTTCTATGCTTCAAGCACTTGCCAAACGCAACACATTTCCTTCAAGACCCAGCTAAAGAGAACCCAGAGAAAACAGCAGGAGCAACTTGTGTCCCATCACCTCCGCACTGAACACCAGCACTTTGATCTTACTGCCAGGATTAACACTCCAATCCCAGGATCAGTATTCCAATCCCGGGATCAGTATTCCAATCCCGGGATCAGTATTCCAATCCCAGGATCATATTCCAGTCCCAGGATCATATTCCAATCCCGGGATCAGTATTGCAATCCCGGGATCAGTATTCCAATCCCGGGATCAGTATTCCAATCCCAGGATCATATTCCAGTCCCAGGATCAGTATTCCAATCCCGGGATCAGTATTCCAATCCTGGGATCAGTATTCCAATCCCGGGATCAGTATTCCAATCCCAGGATCATATTCCAGTCCCAGGATCATATTCCAATCCCGGGATCAGTACTCCAATCCCGGGATCAGTATTCCAATCCCGGGATCAGTATTCCAATCCCAGGATCATATTCCAGTCCCAGGATCAGTATTCCAATCCCAGGATCAGTATTCCAATCCCGGGATCAGTATTCCAATCCCAGGATCATATTCCAGTCCCAGGATCAGTATTCCAATCCCAGGATCAGTATTCCAATCCCGGGATCAGTATTCCAATCCCAGGATCTGTATTCCAATCCCGGGATCAGTACTCCAATCCCAGGATCTATGATTCAGTGGAGAGTGCAGGATAGCATGCCAGGAGCAGCACCAGGCATACCTAAAACTGAGGTGTCAACCTGGTGAAGCTACCAAACAGGACTACTTGCATCCCAAACGGCAAAAACAGCAAGTGGTAAACAGAGCTAAGCAATCCCAAAACCAACAGATCCAAGCACCACAGTCCTGCCACATCCAGTCAGGAATGGTGGTGGACAATTAAACACGTCACTGGAGGAGGAGGCTCCACGAATATCCCCATCCTCACTGATGGGGGAGCCCAGCACATCAGTGCAAAAGATAAGTATTCGCAGCAACCTTCAGCCAGAAGTGCCGAGTGGATGATCCATCTCAGCCTCCTCCAGTGGTCCCCAGCATCTCAGATGCCAGTCTCCAGTCAATTCGATTCACTCCACGTGAAAAGTGCTTACCTTGGAGGTTTCAGCCTCATTGTTCCACAGGAGCAGGCTGAGGGTAAGGGAGTTTGTTTGTGCATTTTATTTATTTATTTTTCCGTTAAATTAGTGAAATAAATCGGAGGTTTTTTTTCAAAACAGGAAGTAGGCCCAGCAGCAGCCTGGGAAGGTTTTGGAGGGTTTAAAAGTAGGCCGCACCTTTGAGCGGGCAGCGTCGTTAGCGGGCATTGGAGTGAGCAGGGGGCAGAGTGAGAGCTGAAGGGCTTTGGCTCAAAACAGGCTTCGGCGAGAACAGGCAGAGGCGAGAGTAGGTTTTTTCTTTCCCAGAAAGTTTATTCTTGTTTTTCCCCAGAGTAAAAAAAATGCCAGGCAGGATGTTGGAATGCTCCTCTTGCAGGATGTGGGAGATCAGGGAGACCTCCGGTATCCCTGACGACAGCACCTGCAAAAGATGCATCCAGCTGCAGCTGCTCGCAAAGCGTGTTAGGGAACTGGAGCAGGAGCTTGATGACCTCCATCTAATTCGGGAGAATGAGAAGTATATAGACAGTAGCTTTAGGGAGATAGTTACACCTAAGCAGCAGAGCACAGGAAATTGGGTTACTGTAAGGAGAGGAAATGGCAGTGTGAAAGGACAGGCAGAGCAGGGTTCCCCTGTGGCCATACCCCTCCACAACAGGTATACTGAATTGGATACTGTTGTGGGAGATGCTTTACCTGGGACAAGCTGCGACAGCCGGAACTCTGATACTGAGTCTGGTTCTACAGCGCAAAAGGGTGGGATGAAGAAGAGGAGAGCAGTAGTGATAGGGGACTCAATGGTCAGAGGTACAGACCGGAGGTTCTGTGGTCGGGACAGAGACTCCCGCATGGTTTGTTGCCTCCCAGGTGCCAAGGTCAGCAATGTCTCTGATCGCGTGCACAGCGTTCTAAAGTGGGAAGGTGATCAGCCAGATGTCGTGGTACACGTCGGTACCAATGACGTGGGAAGGAAGAGTGAGGAGGTCCTAAAGAGTGAGTACAAAGAGCTTGGAAGGAAGTTAAAAAGCAGGACCCCGAGGGTAGTAATCTCAGGATTGCTACCTGAGCCACATGCCAGTGAGGGCAGGAGTAGGATGCTTGGGCGGATGAACACGTGGCTGAGGAACTGGTGTAGGGGGCAGGGTTTCCAATTCTTGGATCATTAGGACCTCTTCTGGAGCAGGTGGGACCTGCACAAGAGAGACGGGTTACACCTAAACTACAAGGGGACCAATATACTTGCAGGGAGATTTGCTAGTGTTATTGGGGAACGTTTAAACTAGATTTGCAGGGGGGTGGGAACCAGAGTGCCAGAGCAGATAGTGGAGCAGGGGTAAAAAGACAGGTTAGTTCAAGCAAAATCACAAATGGAAGAGTAGAGTGTGGTGGAAATAATTTTTTGAGGTGTGTCTACTTCAATGCCAGGAGTATTGTGGGGAAGGCAGATGAGCTGAAGGCGTGGATAGACACGTGGAAATATGACATTTTAGCCATTAGTGAAACTTGGCTACAGGAGGGGCAGGACTGGCAGCTCAATGTTCCAGGGTTCCAATGTTTCAGGCGGGATAGAGGCAGAGGGATAAAAGGTGGGGGGGTGGCATTGTTGGTCAGGGAAAATGTTACAGCGGTACTCAGGCAGGATAGATTAGGGAGCTTGTCTACAGAGGCCCTATGGGTGGAGCTGAGAAACAGGAAAGGTATGACCACATTAATGGGCTTGTATTATACACCACCCAATAGTCAGCGAGAATTGGAGGAGCAAATCAGCATACAGATAGCTGACAACTGCAAGAAACACAAGGTTGTGATAGTAGGGGATTTTAATTTTCCACATATAGATTGGGACTCGCATACTGTTACAGGTTTAGATGGGGTAGAGTTTGTAAAATGTGTTCAGGAGAATTTTCTACATCAGTATATAGAGGTGCCAACTAGAGAGGATGCGATATTGGATCTCCTATTGGGAAATGAGTTAGGGCAGGTGATGGATGTGAGTGGGAGGGAACACTTTGGATCCAGTGATCATAATGCCATTAGTTTCAACCTGATCATGGATAAGGATAGATCTGGTCCTCGGGTTGAAGTTCTGAACTGGAAAAAGGCCAAATTTGATGAAATGAGAAGGGATCTGGGAAGTGTGGATTGGCACAGGCTGTTCTCTGGTAAGGATGTAAATGGAAAGTGGGAGGCCTTAAAAGGAGAAATTTTGAGAGTGCAGAGTTTGTATGTTCCTGTCAGGATTAAAGGCAAAGTAAATCGGAATAAGGAACCTTGGTTCTCGAGGGAGATTGTAACACTGATTAAGAGGAAGAGAGAGTTGTATGAAATGTACAGGCAGCAAGGAACACATCAGATGCTCGAGGAGTATAAAAAGTGCAAGAAGCTACTTAAGAGGGAAATCAGGAGGGCTAAAAAGAAGACATGAGGTTGCTTTGGCAGACAGAGTGAAGGAAAATCCAAAGAGCTTCTATGGGTATGTTAGGAGCAAAAGGATAGTGAGGGATAAAATTGGTCCTCTTGAAGACCAGAGTGGTAGACTGTGTATGGAACCAAAAGAGATGGGGGAGATACTCAATGGTTTTTTTGCATCCGTATTTACTGAGGAAATGGGCATGGAGTCTACGGAAATAGGGCAAACAGGTAGGGAGGTCATGGAACCTTTACAGATTAAAGGGGAGGAGGTGCTCGCTGTCTTGAGGCAAATCAGAGTGGATAAATCCCCAGGACCGGACAGGGTATTCCCACGGACCTTGAGGGAAGCTAGTGTTGAACTTGCAGGGGCCCTGGCAGACATATTTAAAATGTCAGTATTCACGGGGGAGGTGCTGGATGATTGGAGGGTGGCTCATGTTGTTCCGTTGTTTAAAAAAGATTCCAAAAGAAATCCGGGAAATTATCGGCCTGTAAGTTTGACGTCGGTGGTGGGCAAGTTATTGGAAGGTGTGATAAGGGATAGGATCTACAAATATTTGGATAGACAGGGACTTATTAGGGAGAGTCAACATGGCGTTGTGCGTGGTAGGTCATGTTTGACCAATCTATTAGAGTTTTTCGAGGAGGTTACCAGGAAAGTGGATGAAGGGAAGGCGGTGGATGTTGTCTACCTGGATTTCAGCAAGGCCTTTGACAAGGTCCCTCATGGGAGGTTAGTTAGGAAGGTTCAGTCGCTAGGTATACATGGGGAGGTAGTAAATTGGATTAGACACTGGCTCAATGGAAGAAGCCAGCGAGTGGTTGTGGAGAATTGCTTCTCTGAGTGGAGGCCTGTGACTAGTGGTGTGCCGCAGGGATCGGTGTTGGGTCCATTGTTGTTTGTCATCTATATCAATGATCTGGATGATAATGTGGTAAATTGGATCTGCAAGTTTGCTGATGATACAAAGATTGGAGGTGTAGTGGACAGTGAGGAAGGTTTTCAAAGCTTGCAGAGGGATTTGGACCAACTAGAAAAATGGGCTGAAAAATGGCAAATGGAATTTAACGCAGACAAGTGTGAGATATTGCACTTTGGAAGGACAAACCAAAGTAGAACATACAGGGTAAATGGTAAGACTCTGAAGGGTGCAGTTGAACAGAGGGATCTGGGAATACAGGTACAGAATTCCCTAAAAGTGACGTCACAGGTGGATAGGGTCGTAAAGAGTGCCTTTGGTACATTGGCCTTTATCAATCGGAGTATCGAGTATAAAAGTTGGAGTGTTATGGTAAGGTTATATAAGGCATTGGTGAGGCCGAATTTGGAGTATTGTGTACAGTTTTGGTCACCTAGTTACAGGAAGGATGTAAATAAGATTGAAAAAGTGCAGAGAAGGTTCACAAGGATGTTGCCGGGACTTGAGAAGCTGAGTTACAGAGAGAGATTGAATAGGTTGGGACTTTATTCCCTGGAGCGTAGAAGATTGAGGGGAGATTTGATAGAGTTGTATAAGATTTTGATGGGTATAGATAGAGTAAATGCAAGCAGGCTTTTTCCACTGAGGCTAGGGGAGAAAAAAACCAGAGGGCATGGGATAAGGGTGAAAGGAGAAAAGTTTAAAGGGAATATTAGGGGAGGCTTCTTCACGCAGAGAGTGGTGGGAGTGTGGAATGAGCTGCCGGATAAAGTGGTAAATGCGGGGTCACTTTTAACATTTAAGAAAAACTTGGACGGGTTCATGGATGAGAGGGGTGTGGAGGGATATGGTCCAAGTGCAGGTCAGTGGGACTAGGCAAAAAATGGTTCGGCACAGACAAGAAGGGCCAAAAGGCCTGTTTCTGAGCTGTAATTTTCTATGGTTCTATGGTTCTATATCACGTGATATCACGTGATATCAAGAAACGGTTGGAGGCACTGGATACTGCAAAGGCAATGGGCTCCGACAACATTCCGGCAATAGTACTGAAGACTTGTGCTCCTGAACTTGCTGCTCCCCTAGCCAAGCTCTTCCAGTACAGTTACAACACTGGCATCTACCCAACAATGTGGAAAATTGCCCAGGTATGTCCTGGACACAAAAAACAGGACAAATCCAACCCGGCCAATTACCGCCAAATCAGTCTACTCTCGATCATCAGTAAAGTGATGGAAGGGGTCATCGACAGCGCGATCAAGCAGCACCTGCTCAGCAATAACCTGCTCAGTGAGGCCCAGTTTGGGTTTCGCCAGGGCCACTCAGCTCCAGACCTCATTACAGCCTTGGTTCAAACATGGACAAAAAAAATCCAGAGGTGAGGTGAGAGTGACCGCCCTTGACATCAAGGCCGCATTCAACTGAGCGCGGCATCAAGGAGCCCGAGCGAAACTGGAATCAATGGGTATCAGGGGGCAAACTCTCCACTGGTTGGAGCCAGCTGTACAAAACTCTGGTGCGGCCGCACTTGGAGTATTGCATACAGTTAGCAATGGAAAAGGAGTTATCACTGGGGGAAAGGAAATTATGATGCGATTAGGCGAGATTTAGCTGGCATAGGTTGGGGAAGGAAACTGCAGGGGATGGGCACAATTGTAATGTGGAGCTTGTTCAAGGAACAGCTACTACGCGTCCTTGATAAATATGTACCTGTCAGGCAGGGAGGAAGCAGACGTGTGAGGGAACAGTGGTTTACTAAGGAGGTTGAATCTCTTGTGAAGAGGAAGAAGGAGACTTAGGTTAAGTTGAAACATGAAGGCTCAGTTAGGGCACTTGAGAGTTACAAGTTAGCCAGGAAGGACCTAAAGAAAGAATTAAGAAGAGCCAGGAGGGGACATGAGAAGTCTTTGGCAGGTAGGATCAAGGAAAACCCTAAAGCTTTCTATAGGTATGTCAGGAGTAAAAGAATGACGAGGGTAAGATTAGGGCCAGTCAAGGACAGTAGTGGGAAGTTGTGCGTGGAGTCTGAAGAGATAGGAGAGGCACTAAATGAATATTTTTCGTCAGTATTCACACTGGAGAGGGACAGTGTTGTCGAGGGGAGTACTGAGATGCAGGCTGTTGGACTGGATGGGATTGATGTTCATAAGGAGGAGGTGTGAGCAATTCTGGAAAGGCTAAAAATAGATAAGTCCCCTGGGCCAGATGGGATTTATCCAAGGATTCTCTGGGGAGGCTAGAGAGGAGATTGCAGAGCCTTTGGCTTTGATCTTTGTATCGCCATTGTCTACAGGAACAGTGCCAGAAGACTGGAGGATAGCAAATGTTGTCCCCTTGTTCAAGAAGGGGAGTAGGGACAACCCTGGTAATTATAGACCAGTGAGCCTTACTTCTGTTGTGGGCAAAGTTTTGGAAAGGATTATAAGAGATAGGATTTATAATCACCTAGAAAGGAATAATTTGATTAGGGATAGTCAACACGGTTTTGTGAAGGGTAGGTCGTGCCTCACAAACCTTATTGAGTTCTTTGAGAAGGTGACCAAAGAGGTGGATGAGGGTAAAGTGGTTGATGTGGTGCATATGGATTTCAGTAAAGCGTTTGATAAGGTTCCCCATGGTAAGCTTTTGCAGAAAATACGGACACATGGGATTGAGGGTGATTTAGTGGTTTGGATCAGGAATTGGCTAGCTGTAAGAAAACAGAGGGTGGTGGTTGATGGGAAATATTCATCCTGGAGTTCAGTTACTAGTGGTATAAGAACATAACAACATAAGAAATAGGAGCAGGAGTAGGCCATCTGGCCCTTCGAGCCTGCCCCGCCATTCAACAAGATCATGGCTGATCTGAAGCGAATCAGTTCTACTTACCCGCCTGATCCCCATATCCCCTAATTCCCTTATCGATCAGAAAACTATCTACCCGTGATTTAAACATATTCAACGAGGAAGCCTCCACCACTTCAATGGGCAGAGAATTCCAGAGATTCACTACCCTCTGAGAGAAGAAGTTCCCCCTCAACTCTGTTCTGAACCGGCCCCCCCTTATTTTGAGGCTGTGCCCTCTAGTTCTGGTTTCCCTTCTAAGTGGAAAGAATCTCTCCACCTCTACCCTATCCAGCCCCTTCATTATCTTATATGTCTCTATAAGATCACCCCTCATCCTTCTAAACTCCAACCAGTACAGACCCAATCTGTTTAATCTCTCCTCATCAGCTACACCCCTCATCTCCGGTATCAACCTGGTGAACCTTCTCTGCACTCCCTCCAAGGCCAATATATCCTTTCGCAAATAAGGGGACCAAAACTGCACACAGTACTCCAGTTGCGGCCTCACCAGTGCCTTGTACAGTTGCAGCAAGATCTCCCTGCTTTTATATTCCATCCCCCTCGCGATAAAGGCCAACATTCCAATCGCCTTCTTGATCACCTGCTGCACCTGCAGACTGAGTTTTTGCGATTCGTGCACAAGGACCCCCAGGTCCCTCTGCACAGTCGCACCATGTAATTTTTCTCCATTTAAATAAGATTCCAATTTACTATTATTTCTTCCAAAGTGGATAACCTCACATTTGCTAACGTTATATTCCATCTGCCAGATCCTCACCCACTCGCTCAGCCTATCCAAATCTCTCTGCAGACTTTCCGCGTCCTCCACGCAATTCGCTTTCCCACTCACCTTCGTGTCATCAGCAAACTTGAATACCCTACATTCAGTCCCCTCCTCCAGATCATCTATGTAAATGGTAAACAATTGAGGCCCCAGCACCGATCCCTGCGGCATGCCACTGGTCACCAACTGCCAACCAGAAAAGCACCCATTTATCCCAACTCTCTGCTTCCTGTTAGATAGCCAATCCCCAATCCACGCCAACACCTTACCCCTAACTCCGTGTAGCCCAATCTTCTGCAGCAACCTTTTGTGAGGCACCTTATCGAACGCCTTCTGGAAATCTAAAAACACCACATCCACCGGTTCCCCTCTGTCAACCGCACTAGTGACATCTTCATAAAAGTCTAGTAGATTCGTCAAACACGACTTTCCCTTCATGAATCCATGCTGCGTCTGCTTGATCGAACCATTCTTATTCAGGTGCTCTGTTATTTCCTCTTTAATAATGGACTCTAGCATCTTCCCAACTACGGACGTTAAGCTAACCGGCCTGTAGTTACCCGCCTTTTGTCTACTTCCTTTTTTAAACAGCGGCGTAACAGTAGCTGTTTTCCAGTCAGCCGGCACTACCCCAGAGTCCAGCGAATTTTGATAAATTATTACTAACGCATCTGCTATTACCTCAGCCATTTCTTTCAGTACCCTGGGATGCATTCCATCCGGGCCCGGGGACTTGTCTACCTTCAGTCCTATTAGTCTACCAAGCACCACCTCCTTAGTAACAGTAATTGTATTAAGGACCTCCCCTCCCACCAGCTCTCGATCTCTAATATTCGGCAAACGATTTGTGTCTTCCACCGTGAAGACCGACACAAAGAACTTATTTAAAGTCTCAGCCATTTCCTCGTTTTCCACTATTAAATCCCCCCTCTCATCTTCCAAGGGTCCAACATTCACTCTAGCCACTCTATTACTTTTTATATACTTGTAAAAACTTTTACTATCATGTTTACTGGATTCATGTATACTGCAAGGATCTGTTTTGGGGCCGCTGCTGTTTGTCATTTTTATTAATGACTTGGATGAGGGCGTGGAAGGTTGGATTAGTAAATTTGTGGATGACACTAAAGTCGGTGGAGTTGTAGACAGTGCGGAGGGAAGTGGCAGGTTACAGAGGAAGAAGTTTAACAACACCAGGTTAAAGTCCAACAGGTTTATTTGGTAGCAAAAACCACACAAGCTTTCGGAGCTCTTAGCCCCTTCTTCAGGTGAGTGGGAATTCTGTTCACAAACAGAGCTTATAAAGACACAGACTCAATTTACATGAATAATGGTTGGAATGCAAATACTTACAACTAATCAAGTCTTTAAGAGACGAAACAATGTGAGTGGAGAGAGCATCAAGACAGGCTAAAAAGATGTGTATTGTCTCCAGACAAGACAGCCAGTGAAACTCTGCAGGTCCAGGCAACTGTGGGAGTTACAAATAGTGTGACATGAACCCAATATCCCGGTTGAGGCCGTCCTCGTGTGTGCGGAACTTGGCTATCAGTTTCTGCTCAGCGACTCTGCGCTGTCGTGTGTCGCGAAGGCCGCCTTGGAGAACGCTTACCCGAATATCAGAGGCCGAACATTCGGCCTCTGATATTCGGGTAAGCGTTCTCCAAGGCGGCCTTCGCGACACACGACAGCGCAGAGTCGCTGAGCAGAAACTGATAGCCAAGTTCCGCATACACGAGGACGGCCTCAACCGGGATATTGGGTTCATGTCACACTATTTGTAACACCCACAGTTGCGTGGACCTGCAGAGTTTCACTGGCTGTCTTGTCTGGAGACAATACACATCTTTTTAGCCTGTCTTATACACTTTGGAGGAAATAACAACAAATGGGATTACTATCTCAATGGAAACAAATTAAAACATGCTACCGTGCAAAGGGACCTGGGGGTCCTTGTGCATGAGACGCAAAAGCCCAGTCTGCAGGTACAACAGGTGATCAAGAAGGCAAATGGGATGTTGGCCTATATTGCGAGGGGGATAGAATATAAAAGCAGGGATGTCTTGATGCACCTGTACAGGGCATTGGTGAGGCCGCAGCTGGAATACTGTGTGCAGTATTGGTCCCCTTATATGAGGAAGGATATATTGGCATTGGAGGGAGTGCAGAGAAGGTTCACCAGGTTGATACCGGAGATGAGGGGTTTGGATTATGAGGAGAGGCTGAGGAGATTGGGTTTGTACTCGTTGGAGTTTAGAAGGATGAGGGGGGATCTTATGGAGACTTATAAGATAATGCGGGGGCTGGATAGAGTGGAGGCGGAGAGATTCTTTCCACTTAGTAAGGAAGTTAAAACTAGAGGACACAGCCTCAAAATAAAGGGGGGTCGGTTTAAGACAGAGTTGAGGAGGAACTTCTTCTCCCAGAGGGTGGTGAATCTCTGGAATTCTCTGCCCACTGAGGTGGTGGAGGCTACCTCGCTGAATATGTTTAAAGCGCGGATGGATGGATTCCTGATCGGTAAGGGAATTAAGGGTTATGGGGATCAGGCGGGTAAGTGGTACTGATCCACGTCAGATCAGCCATGATCTTATTGAATGGCGGGGCAGGCTCGAGGGGCTAGATGGCCTACTCCTGCTCCTATTTCTTATGTTCTTATGTTCATATGTCTTGATGCTCTCTCCACTCACATTGTTTCGTCTCTTAAAGACTTGATTAGTTGTAAGTATTTGCATTCCAACCATTATTCATGTAAATTGAGTCTGTGTCTTTATAAGCTCTGTTTGTGAACAGAATTCCCACTCACCTGAAGAAGGGGCTAAGAGCTCCGAAAGCTTGTGTGGCTTTTGCTACCAAATAAACCTGTTGGACTTTAACCTGGTGTTGTTAACCTTCTTACTGTGTTTACCCCAGTCCAACGCCGGCATCTCCACATCGAGGTTACAGAGGGACATAGATAAGCTGCAGAGCTTGGCTGAGAGGTGGCAAATGGAGTTTAATGCGGAAAAGTGTGAGGTGATTCACTTTGGAAGGAGTAACAGGAATACAGAGTACTGGGCTAATGGTAAGATACTTGGTAGTGTGGATGAACAGAGGGATCTGGGTGTCCATGTGCATAGATCCCTGAAAGTTGGCACCCAGGTTGATAGGGTTGTTAAGAAGGCGTACGGTGTGTTCGCTTTTATTGGTAGAGGGATTGAGTTTCGGAGCCAGGAGGTCATGCTGCAACTGTACAAAACTCTGGTGCGGCCGCATTTGGAGTATTGCGTACAGTTCTGGCCGCCGTATTATAGGAAAGATGTGGAAGTGTTGGAAAGGGTGCAGAGGAGATTTACCAGGATGTTGCCTGGTATGGTGGGAAAATCATGTGAGGAAAGGCTGAGGGGCTTGAGGTTGTTTTCATTAGAGAGAAGAAGGTTAAGAGGTGACTTAATAGAGGCATACAAGATGATCAGAGGATTAGATAGGGTGGATAGTGAGAGCCTTTTTCCTTGGATGGTGATGGCTAACACGAGGGGACATAGCTTTAAATTGAGGGGTGAGAGATATAGGACAGATGTTAGAGGTAGGTTCTTTACTCTGAGAGTAGTAAGGGCGTGGAATGCCCTGCCTGCAGCAGTAGTGGACTTGCCAACATGGAGGGCATTTAAATGGTCATTGGATAAACATATAGAACATAGAACATAGAACATTACAGCGCAGAACAGGCCCTTCGGCCCACGATGTTGCACCGACCAGTTAAAAAAAAAAACTGTGACCCTCCAACCTAAACCAATTTCTTTTCGTCCATGAACCTATCTACGGATCTCTTAAACGCCCCCAAACTAGGCGCATTTACTACTGATGCTGGCAGGGCATTCCAATCCCTCACCACCCTCTGGGTAAAGAACCTACCCCTGACATCGGTTCTATAACTACCCCCCCTCAATTTAAAGCCATGCCCCCTCGTGCTGGATTTCTCCATCAGAGGAAAAAGGCTATCACTATCCACCCTATCTAAACCTCTAATCATCTTATATGTTTCAATAAGATCCCCTCTTAGCCGCCGCCTTTCCAGCGAAAACAATCCCAAATCCCTCAGCCTCTCCTCATAGGATCTCCCCTCCATACCAGGCAACATCCTGGTAAACCTCCTCTGCACCCTCTCCAAAGCCTCCACATCCTTCCTGTAATGTGGGGACCAGAACTGCACACAGTACTCCAAGTGCGGCCGCACCAGAGTTGTGTACAGTTGCAACATAACGCTACGACTCCTAAATTCAATCCCCCTACCAATAAACGCCAAGACACCATATGCCTTCTTAACAACCTTATCTACTTGATTCCCAACTTTCAGGGATCTATGCACACATACACCTAGATCCCTCTGCTCCTCCACACTATTCAAAGTCCTCCCGTTAGCCCTATACTCAACACATCTGTTATTCCTACCAAAGTGAATTACCTCACACTTCTCCGCATTAAACTCCATCCGCCACCTCTCGGCCCAACTTTGCAACCTGTCTAAGTCTTCCTGCAAACTACGACACCCTTCCTCACTGTCTACCACACCACCGACTTTGGTGTCATCAGCAAATTTGCTAATCCACCCAACTATACCCTCATCCAGATCATTAATAAATATTACAAACAGCAGTGGCCCCAAAACAGATCCCTGAGGTACACCACTTGTAACCGCACTCCATGATGAATATTTACTATCAACCACCACCCTCTGTTTCCTATCCGCTAGCCAATTCCTGATCCAATTTCCTAGATCACCCCCAATCCCATACATCTGCATTTTCTGCAGAAGCCTACCATGGTGAACCTTATCAAACGCCTTACTAAAATCCATATATACCACGTCCACTGCCTTGCCCCCATCCACCTCCTTGGTCACTTTCTCAAAAAACTCAATAAGGTTAGTAAGGCACGACCTACCTGCCACAAAACCATGCTGACTATCACCTATCAATTCATTACTCTCCAAATAACTATAAATCCTATCCCTTATAATTTTTTCCAACATCTTGCCGACAACAGAAGTGAGACTCACCGGTCTATAATTCCCGGGGAAGTCTCTGTTCCCCTTCTTAAACAATGGGACAACATTCGCTAACCTCCAATCTTCTGGTACTATACCAGAGGCCAACGACGACCTGAAGATCAGAGCCAGAGGCTCTGCAATCACTTCTCTTGCCTCCCAGAGAATCCTTGGATAAATCCCATCCGGACCAGGGGATTTATCTATTTTCAGACCCTCCAGAATATCCTGCACATCCTCCTTATCAACTGTAATACTGTCTATTCTACTCCCCTGCAACCCAGTGTCCTCCTCAGCTATATTCATGTCCCCTTGCGTGAACACCGAAGAGAAATATGGATGATATTGGAATAGTGTAGGTTAGATGGGCTTTAGATTGGTTTCACTGGTCGGCGCAACATCGAGGGCCGAAGGGCCTGTACTGCGCTGTAATGTTCTATGTTCTAAATGTGAGGTAATGCATTTTGGAAGGTCTAATACAGATAGGAAATATACAGTAAATGGCAGAACCCTGAAGAGTATTGATAGGCAGAGGGATCTGGGTGTACAGGTACACAGGTCACTGAAAGTGGCAATGCAGGTGGAGAAGGTAGTCAAGAAGGCATACGGCATGCTTGCCTTCATCGGCCGGGGTATTGAGTTTAAAAATTGGCAAGTCATGTTGCAGCTTTATAGAACCTTAGTTAGGCCGCACTTGGAATATAGTGTTCAATTCTGGTCGCCACACTACCAGAAGGATGTGGAGGCTTTGGAGAGGGTACAGAAAAGATTTACCAGGATGTTGCCTGGTATGGAGGGCATTAGCTATGAGGAGAGGTTGGAGAAACTTGTTCTCATTGGAGCGACGGAGGTTGAGGGGAGACCTGATAGAAGTCTACAAGATTATGAGAGGCATGGACAGAGTGGATAGTCAGAAGCTTTTTCCCAGGGTGGAAGAGTCAATTACTCGGGGGCACAGGTTTAAGGTGCGAGGGGCAAGGTTTAAAAGAGATGTACGAGGCAGATATTTTACACAGAGGGTGGTGGGTGCCTGGAACGCGCTGCCGGGGGAGGTAGTGGAAGCGGATACGGTAGTGACTTTTAAAGGTTATCTTGACAAATACATGAATAGGATGGGAATAGAGGGATATGGTCCCCGGAAGGGTAGGGGGTTTTAGTTAAGTCAGGCAGCATGGTCGGTGCAGGCTTGGAGGGCCAGATGGCCTGTTCCTGTGCTGCAATTTTCTTTGTCCTCTGTTATCCCAGGAAGACACCTTACCGCAGAGTCAATTCCTTATACCCGGAACATTCCATATCCCAGGGTCAGTTCTTTATTCCAGGATGATTCCTTATGCCAGAGTCAATTCTGTTTCCCTGGAATATTCCTTATCCCAGAGTCAATTCTAAATCCCATAAATATTGCTTATCCCAGAGTAAATTCCATCTCTCAGGAACATTCCTTATCCCAGAGTCAATTCCATATCTCAGGAACATTCTTATCCCAGAGTCAATTCCATATCCCAGGATTCATTCCTTATCGCAGACTCAATTCCTTATCCCAGGAACATTCCTTATCCCAGAGACAATTCCTCATCCAAGGAACATTCCTTATCCCAGAGTCAATTCCTTATCCCGGGAACATTCCATATCCCAGAGTCAATTCCTTATCCCAGAGTCAATTCCTTCTCCCAGCATCATTCCTTATCACAGAGTCAATTCCTTATCCCACGAACATTCCCTGTCCCAGTGTCAATTCCATATCCCAGAGTCAATTCTTCATCCCAGGAAAATTCCTTATCGCAGGGTCACATTCTTTATTCCAGGAACATCCCTTATCCCAGAGTCAATTCCTTACCCCAACAACATTCCTTATCCTCGAGTCAATTCCATATCCCAGCTTCAATTCCTTATCCCAGAGTCAATTCCTTATCCCAGCAACATTCCTTATCCTAGAGTCAATTCTATATCCCAGCATCAATTCCTTATCCAAGAGTCAATTCCATATCCCAGCTTCAATTCCTTATCCCAGAGTCAATTCATCATCCCAGCAACATTCCTTATCCCAGAGTCAATTCCTTAATCCAGCAACATTCCTTATCCCAGAGTCAATTCCTTATCCCAGGAATATTCCTTATCCCAGAGTCAATTCCTTTTCCCAGGTTCGTTCCTTATCCCAGATTCAATTCCTTATCTCAGGAATATTCCCTATCCCAGAGTCAATTCCTTATCCCAGGATCATTCCTAATCCCTGAGTCAATTCCTTATCTGAGGAACATTCCCTATCCCAGAGTCGATTCCTTATCCCAGGGACATTCCTTACCCCAGAGTCAATTCCATATCCCAGCGTCAATTCCTTATCCCAGCATCAAATCCTTATCCCAGCAACATTCCTTACCCTCGAGTCAATTCCTTATCTCAGGAACATTTCCTATCCCAGAGTCAATTCCTTATCCCAGCAACATTCTTTATCCCACAATCAATTCCTTATCCCAGGAACATTCCTTATCCCAGAGTCAAATCCTTATCCCAGGAACATTCCTTATCCTTGAGTCAAATCCTTATCCCAGCAACATTCCTTATCCCAGAGTCATTCCTTATCCCAGGAACATTCCATATCGCAGAATCAATTCCTTATCTCAGGAACATTCCCTATCCCAGAGTCAATTCCGAATCCAAGGAACACTCCTTATCCCAGACTCAATTCCTTATCCCAGGAACATTCCTTATCCCAGCATCAATTCCTTATCCCAATGTCAATTCCTTATCCCAGCGTCAATTCCTTATCACAGGAACATTTCCTATCCCAGAGTAAATTTGTGATCCCAGGATCATTCCTTGTCCCAGATTCAATTCCTTATCACAGGAACATTCCCTATCCCAGCGTCAATTCCTTATCCCAGCATCATTCCTTATCCCAGGAACATTCCTTATCCCAGACTCAATTGATTATCACAGGAAAATTCCTTATCTCAGGGTCATTTCCTTATCTCAGTGTGAATTCCTTATCCAGGAACATTCCTTTTCCGAGAGTCAATTCCTTATCCCAGGAACATTCCTCATCCCAGAGTCAATTCCACATCCCAGCGTCAATTCCTTATCCCAGCATCATATCCTTATCCCAGCAACATTCCTTAACCTCGAGTCAATTCCTTATCTCAGGAACATTTCCTTATCCCAGGAACTTTCCTGATCCCAGAGTCAATTCCTTATCTCAGGAACATTTCCTATCCCAGAGTCAATTCCTCATCCCAGGCACATCCCTTACCACAGAGTCAATTCCTCATTCCAGGAGCATTCCTTACCCCAGAGTCAATTCCTCATCCCAGGAACATTCCTTATCCCAGAGTCAATTCCTTATCCCAGGAACATTCCATATCTCAGAGTCAATTCCATATCCCAGCGTCAATTCCTTATCCCAGCATCAATTCCTTATCCCAGCATCAATTCCTTACCCTAGAGTCAATTCCTTATCTCAGGAACATTTCCCATCCCAGAGTCAATTCCTTATCCCAGCTTCAATTCCTTATCTCAGGGTCATTTCCTTATCCCAGTGTGAATTCCTTATCCAGGAACATTCCTTATCCGAGAGTCAATTCCTTATCCCAGGAACATTCCTTATCCCAGAGTCAATTCCATATCCCAGAGTCAATTCCTTATCCCAGAGTCAATTCCTTATCCCAGCAACATTCCTCATCCCAGTGTCAATTCCTTATCCCAGCGTCAATTCCTTATCCCAGGAACATTCCCTATCCAAGAACAAAGAACAAAGAACAGTACAGCACAGGAAACAGGCCCTTCGGCCCTCCAAGCCTGTGCCGCTCCTTGGTCCAACTAGACCAATCGTTTGTATCCCTCCATTCCCAGGCTGCTCATGTGACTATCCAGGTAAGTCTTAAACGATGTCAGCGTGCCTGCCTCCACCACCCTACTTGGCAGCGCATTCCAGGCCCCCACCACCCTCTGTGTAAAAAACGTCCCTCTGATGTCTGAGTTATACTTCGCCCCTCTCAGCTTGAGCCCGTGACCCCTCGTGATCGTCACCTCCGACCTGGGAAAAAGCTTCCCACTGTTCACCCTATCTATACCCTTCATAATCTTGTATACCTCTATTAGATCTCCCCTCATTCTCCGTCTTTCCAAGGAGAACAACCCCAGTCTACCCAATCTCTCCTCATAGCTAAGACCCTCCATACCAGGCAACATCCTGGTAAACCTTCTCTGCACTCTCTCCAATGCCTCCACGTCCTTCTGGTAGTGCGGCAACCAGAACTGGACGCAGTACTCCAAATGTGGCCTAACCAGCGTTCTATACAGCTGCATCATCAGACCCCCTAATATTCCCTTTAAACTTTTCTCCTTTCACCCTTAACCCATGCCCTCTGGTTTTTTTCTCCCCGAGCCTCAGCGGAAAAAGCTTGCTTGCATTCACTCTATCTATACCCATCAAAATCTTATACACCTCTATCAAATCTCCCCTCAATCTTCTACGCTCCACGGAATAATGTCCCAACCTATTCAATCTCTCTCTGTAACTCAGCTTCTCAAGTCCCGGCAAAATCCTTGTGAACCTTCTCTGCACTCTTTCAATCTTATTTACATCCTTCCTGTAACTAGGTGACCAAAACTGTACACAATACTCCAAATTCGGCCTCACCAATTCCTTATATAACCTTACCATAACACCCCAACTTTTATACTCGATACTCCGATTTATAAAGGCCAATGTACCAAAGGCACTCTTTACGACCCTATCCACCTGTGACGTCACTTTTAGGGAATTCTGTACCTGTATTCCCAGATCCCAGAAATAATGTAGGGAGGAGTTATACAATAAATGGCAGAGTCATCAGGAGTATAGAAACACAGAGGGACCTAGGTGTGCAAGTCCACAAATCCTTGAAGGTGGCAACACAGGTGGAGAAGGTGGTGAAGAAGGCATATGGTATGCTTGCCTTTATAGGACGGGGTATAGAGTATAAAAGCTGGAGTCTGATGATGCAGCTGTATAGAACGCTGGTTAGGCCACATTTGGAGTACTGCGTCCAGTTCTGGTCGCCGCACTACCAGAAGGACGTGGAGGCATTAGAGAGAGTGCAGAGAAGGTTTACCAGGATGTTGCCTGGTATGGAGGGTCTTAGCTATGAGGAGAGATTGGGTAGACTGGGGTTGTTCTCCTTGGAAAGACGGAGAATGAGGGGAGATCTAATAGAGGTGTACAACATTATGAAGGGTATAGATAGGGTGAACAGTGGGAAGCTTTTTCCCAGGTCGGAGGTGACGATCACGAGGGGTCACGGGCTCAAGCTGAGAGGGGCGAAGTATAACTCAGACATCAGAGGGACGTTTTTTACACAGAGGGTGGTGGGGGCCTGGAATGCGCTGCCAAGTAGGGTGGTGGAGGCAGGCACGCTGACATCGTTTAAGACTTACCTGGATAGTCACATGAGCAGCCTGGGAATGGAGGGATACAAACGATTGGTCTAGTTGGACCAAGGAGCGGCACAGGCTTGGAGGGCCGAAGGGCCTGTTTCCTGTGCTGTACTGTTCTTTGTTCTTTGTTCTTTGTATCCCTCTGTTCAACTGCACTCTTCAGAGTCCTACCATTTACCCTGTACGTTCTACTTTGGTTTGTCCTTCCAATGTGCAATATCTCACACTTGTCTGCGTTAAATTCCATTTGCCATTTTTCAGCCCATTTTTCGAGTTGGTCCAAATCCCTCTGCAAGCTTTGAAAACCTTCCTCACTGTCCTTAACAGGGGGTTGGAGTTTAAGAGCCGTGGGGTTATGCTGCAACTGCACAGGACCTTGGTGAGACCACATTTCGAATATTGTGTGCAGTTCTGGTCACCTCACTATAAGAAGGATGTGGAAGTGCAGGAAAGAGTGCAGAGGAGATTTACCAGGATGCTGCCTGGTTTGGAGGGTAGGTCTTATGAGGAAAGGTTGAGGGAGCTAGGGCTGTTCTCTCTGGAGCGGAGGAGGCTGAGGGGAGACTTAATAGAGGTTTATAAAATGATGAAGGGGATAGATAGAGTGAACGTTCAAAGACTATTTCCTCGGGTGGATGGAGCTATTACAAGGGGGCATAACTATAGGGTTCGTGGTGGGAGATACAGGAAGGATATCAGAGGTAGGTTCTTTACGCAGAGAGTGGTTGGGGTGTGGAATGGACTGCCTGCAGTGATAGTGGAGTCAGACACTTTCGGAACATTTAAGCGGTTATTGGATAGGCACATGGAGCACACCAGGATGATAGGGAGTGGGATAGCTTGATCTTGGTTTCAGATAAAGCTCGGCACAACATCGCGGCCGAAGGGCCTGTTCTGTGCTGTACTGTTCTATGATCTATGTTCTATATCCCAGCGTCAATTCCTTATCCCAAAGTCAATTCCTTTTCCCAGCAACATTCCTTATCCTAGAGTCAATTCCATATCTCAGGAACATTCCTTGTCCCAGGGTCAATTCCTTATCCCAGGAACATTCCTTATTCCAGAGTCACTTCCTTATCCCAGGAACATTCCCTATCCCAGAGTCAATTCCTTATCCCAGGAACATTCCTTACCCCAGACTCAATTCCTTATCTCAGGAACATTCCCTATACCAGAGTCAATTCCTTATCCCAGCGTCAATTCCTTACCCCAGAGTCAATTCCTAATCTCAGGAAAATTCCTTATCCCAGGGTCAATTCCTTGTCCCAGGAACATTCCTTATCCCAGAGTCAATTCCTTATGCCAGTAACATTCCTTATCCCAGAGTCAATTCCTTATCCCAGGAACATTCCCTATCCCAGAGACAATTCCTTATCCCAGGAACATTCCCTATCCCAGAGACAATTCCTTATCCCAGGAACATTCCTTATCCCAGAGTCAATTCCATATCACAGCGTGAATTCCTTAACCCAGAGTCAATTCCTTATCCCAGGATCATTCCTTGTCCCAACGTCAATCCCTTATCCCAGCAACATTCCTTATCCTAGATTCAATTCCATATCTCAGTAACATTTCCTGTCCCAGAGTCAATTCGTGATCCCAGGATCATTCCTTATCCCAGATTCAATTCCTTATCTCAGGAACAGTCCCGATTCCAGAGTCAATTCCTTATCCCAGGATCATTCCTTATCCCAGAGTCAATTCCTTATCTCAGGAACATTCCTTATCCCAGCATCAATTCCTTGTCGCAGCAACTTTCCTTACCCTAGAGTCAATTCCTTATCTCAGGAACATTCCTTATCCCAGAGTCAATTCCTTATCCCAGCGTCAATTCCTTATCTCAGTGTCAATTCCTTATCCCAGGAACATTCCCTATCCCAGAGACAATTCCTGATCCCAGCAACTATCCTTATCCCAGCAACATTCCTTATCCCAGAGTCAATTCCTTATACCAGGAACATTCCTTATCCCAGAGTCAATTCCATACCCCAGCGTCAATTCCTTATCCCAGAGTCAATTCCTTATCCCATGAACATTCCTTATCACAGGGTCAATTCCTTATCCCAGGAACATTCCTATTCCAGAGTCAATTCCTTATCCTAGGAACATTCCCTATACCAGAGTCAATTCCTTATCCCAGGAACATTCCTTACCCCAGAGTCAATTCCATGTCCAACGAACATTCCTTGTCCCAGAGTCAATTCCGTATCCCAGCGTCAATTCCTTATCCCAGAGTCAATTCCTAATCTCAGGAAAATTCCTTATCCCAGGGTCAATTACTTATCCCAGAGTCAATTCCTTATCCCAGGAACATCCCTCATCCCAGAGGCAATTCTTTATCCCAGGACATCCCTTATCCCAGAGTCAATTTCTTATTCCAGGAACATTCCTTATCCCAGGGTCAATTCATTATCCCAGGAACATTCCTTATCCCACAGTCTATTCCATATCTCAGGAACATTCCTTGTCCCAGAGTCAATTCCTTATCCCAGGAACATTCCTCATTCCAGTGTCACTTCCTTATCCCACCAACATTCCTTATCCCACAGTCAATTCCTTATCCCAGGAACATTCCTTATTCCAGAGTCAATTCCTTATCCTAGGAACATTCCCTATACCAGAGTCAATTCCTTATCCCAGGAACATTCCTTACCCCAGAGTCAATTCCATGTCCAACGAACATTCCTTGTCCCAGAGTCAATTCCGTATCCCAGCGTCAATTCCTTATCCCAGAGTCAATTCCTAATCTCAGGAAAATTCCTTATCCCAGGGTCAATTACTTATCCCAGAGTCAATTCCTTATCCCAGGAACATCCCTCATCCCAGAGGCAATTCTTTATCCCAGGACATCCCTTATCCCAGAGTCAATTTCTTATTCCAGGAACATTCCTTATCCCAGGGTCAATTCATTATCCCAGGAACATTCCTTATCCCACAGTCTATTCCATATCTCAGGAACATTCCTTGTCCCAGAGTCAATTCCTTATCCCAGGAACATTCCTCATTCCAGTGTCACTTCCTTATCCCACCAACATTCCTTATCCCACAGTCAATTCCTTATCCCAGGAACATTCCTTATTCCAGAGTCAATTCCTTATCCCAGAAACATTCCTTATCCCAGAGTCAATTCCTAATCCCAGGAACATTGCTTATCCCAGAGTCAATTCCATATCCCAGCATCAATTCCTTATCCCAAAGTCAATTCCATTTCCCAGCAACATTCCTTATCCCAGAGTCAATTCCTAATCTCAGGAAAATTCCATATCCCAGGGTCAATTACTTATCCCAGGAACATTCCTTATCCCAGAGTCAATTCCTTATCCCAGGAACATCCCTCATCCCAGAGGCAATTCTTTATCCCTGGACATCCCTTATCCCAGAGTCAATTTCTTATTCCAGGAGCATTCCTTATCCCAGGGTCAAAATCTTATCCCAGGAACATTCCCTATCCCACAATCAATTCCTTATCCCAGGAACATTCCTCATTCCAGAGTCACTTCCTTATCCCACCAACATTCCTTATCCCAGCGTCAAATCCATATCCCAGGAACATTCCTTATCCCAGAGTCAATTCCTTATCCCAGAAACATTCCTTATCCCAGAGCCAATTCCTTATCCCAGAAACAGTCCTCATCCCAGAGCCAATTCCTTATCCCAGAAACATTCCTTATCCCAGAGTCAATTCCTAATCCGAGGAACATTGCTTATCCCAGAGTCAATTCCATATCCCAGCATCAATTCCTTATCCCAAAGTCAATTCCTTTTCCCAGCAACATTCCTTATCCTAGAGTCAATTGCATATCTCAGGAACATTCCTTGTCCCAGAGGCAATTCCTTATCCCAGCGTCAAATCCATATCCCAGGAACATTCCTTATCCCAGAGTCAATTCCTTATCCCAGGAACATTCCTTATCCCACAGTCAATTCGTTATCCCAGGAACATTCCTTATCCCAGGGTCAATTCCTTATCCCAGGAACATTCCTTATCCCAGAGTCATTTTGTTATCCCAGGAACATCCCTTATCCCAGAGTCAATTCCATATCCCAGCATCAATTCATTATCTCAGTGTCAATTCCTTATCCCAATGTCAATTCCCAGAGTCAATTCCTTATCCCAGCAACATTCTTTATCCTAGAGTCAATTCCTTATCCCAGCAACGATCCTTATCCCAGCAACATTCCTTATCCCAGAGTCCATTCCTTATGCCAGGAACATTCCTTATCCCAGAGTCAAATCCTTATGCCAGGAAAGTGCCTTATCCCAGCGTCAATTCCTTATTCCAGGAACATTCCTTATTCCAGATATGGGCGGCACGGTAGCACAGTGGTTAGCACTGCTGCTTCACAGCTCCGGGGTCCCGGGTTCGATTCCCGGCTCGGGTCACTGTCTGTGTGGAGTTTGCACATTCTCCTCGTGTCTGCGTGGGTTTCCTCCGGGTGCTCCGGTTTCCTCCCACAGTCCAAAGATTTGCGGGTTAGGTTGATTGGCCAGGTTAAAAATTGCCCCTTAGAGTCCTGGGATGTGTAGGTTAGAGGGATTAGCGGGTAAATAGGTGGGGGTAGGGCCTGGGTGGGATTGTGGTCGGTGCAGACTCGATGAGCCGAATGGCCTCCTTCTGCACTGTAGGGTTTCTATGATTCTATGATTTCTATCCCAGAGACAATTCCTTATCCCAGGAACATTCCATATCCCAGAGTCAATTCCTTACCTCAGGAACATTCCTCGTCCCAGAGTCAATTCCATATCCCAGCGTTAATTCCTTATCCCAGAGTCAATTCCTTATCCCAGGATCATTCCTTATCTCAGCGTCAATACATTATCCCAGCAACATTCCTTATCCTAGATTCAATTCCTTATCACAGTAACATTTCCTGTCCCAGAGTCAATTTGTTATCCCAGGATCATTCCTTAACCCAGAGTCAATTCCTTATCCCAGAAACAGTCCTTATCCCAGAGCCAATTCCTTATCCCAGAATCATTCCTTATCCCAGAGTCAATTCCATATCCCAGCATCAATTCCTTATCCCAAAGTCAATTCCTTTTCCCAGCAACATTCCTTATCCTAGAGTCAATTGCATATCTCAGAAACATTCCTTGTCCCAGAGGCAATTCCTTATCCCAGCGTCAATTCCATATCCCAGGAACATTCCTTATCCCAGAGTCAATTCCTTATCCCAGGAACATTTCTTATCCCACCGTCAATTCGTTATCCCAGGAACATTCCTTATCCCAAGGTCAATTCCTTATCCCAGGAACATTCCTTATCCCACAGTCAATTCGTTATCCCAGGAACATCCCTTATCCCAGAGTCAATTCCATATCCCAGCATCAATTCCTTATCTCAGTGTCAATTCCTTATCACAGAGTCAATTCCTTATCTCAGGAAAATTTCTTATCCTAGAGTCCATTCCTTATCTCAGGAACATTCCTCACCCCGGGGTCAATTCCTTATCCCAGGAACGTTCCTTATCCTAGAGTCAATTCCATATCTCAGGAACATTCCCTATCCCAGAGTCAATTCCTTCTCCCAGCAACTTTCCTTATCGCAGAGTCAATTCCTTATCCCAGGAACATTCCTTATTCCAGAGTCAATTCCTTATCCAAGGAACGTTCCCTATACCAGAGTCAATTCCTTATCCGAGGAATATTCCTTACCCCAGAGTCAATTCCTTATCCCAGGAACATTCCTTCTCCCAGAGTCAATTCCATATCCCAGCGTCAATTCCTTATCCCAGAGTCAATTCCTTATCCCAGGAACATTCCTTCTCCCAGAGTCAATTCCATATCCCAGCGTCAATTCCTTATCCCAGAGTCAATTCCTTATCCCAGCAACATTCCTTATCCCAGAGTCAATTCCTTATACCCGCATTAATTCCTTATCCCAGGAACATTCCCTATTCCAGAGACAATTCCTTATACCAGCCACATTCCTTATCATGGAATCAAATCCTTATCCCAGGAACATTCCATATCCTAGAGTCAATTCCTTACCTCAGGAACATTCCTTATCCCAGAGTCAATTCCTTAACCCAGCGTCAATTACTTATCTCAGCGTCAATTACTTATCCCAGGAACATTCCCTATCCCAGAGACAATTCCTTACCTCAGCAACATTCCTTATCCCAGAGTCAATTCCTTATCCCCAGAACATTGCTTATCCCAGAGTCAATTCCATATCCATTTACATTTGTAATATTGTGTGCAGTTCTGGTCACCTCACTATAAGAAGGATGTGGGAGCGCTGGAAAGAGTGCAGAGGAGATTTACCAGGATGCTGCCTGGTTTGGAGGGTAGGTCTTATGAGGAAAGGTTGAGGAAGCTAGGGCTGTTCTCTCTGGAGCGGAGGAGGCTGAGGGGAGACTTAATAGAGGTTTATAAAATGATGAAGGGGATAGATAGAGTGAACGTTCAAAGACTATTTCCTCGGGTGGATGGAGCTATTACAAGGGGGCATAACTATAGGGTTCGTGGTGGGAGATACAGGAAGGATATTAGAGGTAGGTTCTTTACGCAGAGAGTGGTTGGGGTGTGGAATGGACTGCCTGCGGTGATAGTGGAGTCAGACACTTCAGGAACATTTAAGCGGTTATTGGATAGGCACATGGAGCACACCAGGATGATAGCGAGTGGGATAGCTTGATCTTGGTTTCAGATAAAGCTCGGCACAACATTGTGGGCCGAAGGGCCTGTTCTGTGCTGTACTGTTCTATGTTCTATATCCCAGCGTCAATTCCTTATCCCAAAGTCAATTCCTTTTCCCAGCAACATTCCTTATCCTAGAGTCAATTCCATATCTCAGGAACATTCCTTGTCCCACAGTCAATTCCTTATCCCAGGAACATTCCTTATCCCAGAGTCAATTCCTTATCTCAGGAACATTCCCTTATCCCAGAGTCAATTCCTTATCCCAGGAACATTCCTTATCCCAGGGTCAATTCCTTATCCCAGGAACATTCCTTATCCCAGAGTCAATTCCATATCTCAGGAACATTCCTTGCCCCAGAGTCAATTCCTTATCCCAGGAACATTCCTTATTCCAGAGTCACTTCCTTATCTCAGCAACATTCCCTATCCCAGAGTCAATTCCTTATCCCAACAACATTCCTTACCCCACAGTCAATTCCTTATCCCAGGAACATTCCTTATTCCAGAGTCAATTCCTTATCGCAGAAACATTCCTTATCCCAGAGCCAATTCCTTATCCCAGAAACAGTCCTCATCCCAGAGCCAATTCCTTATCCCAGAAACAATCCTTATCCCAGAGTCAATTCCTAATCCCAGGAACATTGCTTATCCCAGAGTCAATTCCATATCCCAGCATCAATTCCTTATCCCAAAGTCAATTCCTTTTCCCAGCAACATTCCTTATCCTAGAGTCAATTGCATATCTCAGGAACATTCCTTGTCCCAGAGGCAATTCCTTATCCCAGCGTCAAATCCATATCCCAGGAACATTCCTTATCCCAGAGTCAATTCCTTATCCCAGAAACATTCCTTATCCCAGAGCCAATTCCTTATCCCAGAAACAGTCCTCATCCCAGAGCCAATTCCTTATCCCAGAAACATTCCTTATCCCAGAGTCAATTCCATATCCCAGCATCAATTCATTATCTCAGTGTCAATTCCTTATCCCAATGTCAATTCCCAGAGTCAATTCCTTATCCCAGCAACATTCTTTATCCTAGAGTCAATTCCTTATCCCAGCAACGATCCTTATCCCAGCAACATTCCTTATCCCAGAGTCCATTCCTTATGCCAGGAACATTCCTTATCCCAGAGTCAAATCCTTATGCCAGGAAAGTGCCTTATCCCAGCGTCAATTCCTTATTCCAGGAACATTCCTTATTCCAGATATGGGCGGCACGGTAGCACAGTGGTTAGCACTGCTGCTTCACAGCTCCGGGGTCCCGGGTTCGATTCCCGGCTCGGGTCACTGTCTGTGTGGAGTTTGCACATTCTCCTCGTGTCTGCGTGGGTTTCCTCCGGGTGCTCCGGTTTCCTCCCACAGTCCAAAGATGTGCGGGTTAGGTTGATTGGCCAGGTTAAAAATTGCCCCTTGGAGTCCTGGGATGTGTAGGTTAGAGGGATTAGCGGGTAAATAGGTGGGGGTAGGGCCTGGGTGGGATTGTGGTCGGTGCAGACTCGATGAGCCGAATGGCCTCCTTCTGCACTGTAGGGTTTCTATGATTCTATGATTTCTATCCCAGAGACAATTCCTTATCCCAGGAACATTCCATATCCCAGAGTCAATTCCTTACCTCAGGAACATTCCTCGTCCCAGAGTCAATTCCATATCCCAGCGTTAATTCCTTATCCCAGAGTCAATTCCTTATCCCAGGATCATTCCTTATCTCAGCGTCAATACATTATCCCAGCAACATTCCTTATCCTAGATTCAATTCCTTATCACAGTAACATTTCCTGTCCCAGAGTCAATTTGTTATCCCAGGATCATTCCTTAACCCAGAGTCAATTCCTTATCCCAGAAACAGTCCTTATCCCAGAGCCAATTCCTTATCCCAGAATCATTCCTTATCCCAGAGTCAATTCCATATCCCAGCATCAATTCCTTATCCCAAAGTCAATTCCTTTTCCCAGCAACATTCCTTATCCTAGAGTCAATTGCATATCTCAGAAACATTCCTTGTCCCAGAGGCAATTCCTTATCCCAGCGTCAATTCCATATCCCAGGAACATTCCTTATCCCAGAGTCAATTCCTTATCCCAGGAACATTTCTTATCCCACCGTCAATTCGTTATCCCAGGAACATTCCTTATCCCAAGGTCAATTCCTTATCCCAGGAACATTCCTTATCCCACAGTCAATTCGTTATCCCAGGAACATCCCTTATCCCAGAGTCAATTCCATATCCCAGCATCAATTCCTTATCTCAGTGTCAATTCCTTATCACAGAGTCAATTCCTTATCTCAGGAAAATTTCTTATCCTAGAGTCCATTCCTTATCTCAGGAACATTCCTCACCCCGGGGTCAATTCCTTATCCCAGGAACGTTCCTTATCCTAGAGTCAATTCCATATCTCAGGAACATTCCCTATCCCAGAGTCAATTCCTTCTCCCAGCAACTTTCCTTATCGCAGAGTCAATTCCTTATCCCAGCAACATTCCTTATCCCAGAGTCAATTCCTTATACCCGCATTAATTCCTTATCCCAGGAACATTCCCTATTCCAGAGACAATTCCTTATACCAGCCACATTCCTTATCATGGAATCAAATCCTTATCCCAGGAACATTCCATATCCTAGAGTCAATTCCTTACCTCAGGAACATTCCTTATCCCAGAGTCAATTCCTTAACCCAGCGTCAATTACTTATCTCAGCGTCAATTACTTATCCCAGGAACATTCCCTATCCCAGAGACAATTCCTTACCTCAGCAACATTCCTTATCCCAGAGTCAATTCCTTATCCCCAGAACATTGCTTATCCCAGAGTCAATTCCATATCCATTTACATTTGTAATATTGTGTGCAGTTCTGGTCACCTCACTATAAGAAGGATGTGGGAGCGCTGGAAAGAGTGCAGAGGAGATTTACCAGGATGCTGCCTGGTTTGGAGGGTAGGTCTTATGAGGAAAGGTTGAGGAAGCTAGGGCTGTTCTCTCTGGAGCGGAGGAGGCTGAGGGGAGACTTAATAGAGGTTTATAAAATGATGAAGGGGATAGATAGAGTGAACGTTCAAAGACTATTTCCTCGGGTGGATGGAGCTATTACAAGGGGGCATAACTATAGGGTTCGTGGTGGGAGATACAGGAAGGATATTAGAGGTAGGTTCTTTACGCAGAGAGTGGTTGGGGTGTGGAATGGACTGCCTGCGGTGATAGTGGAGTCAGACACTTCAGGAACATTTAAGCGGTTATTGGATAGGCACATGGAGCACACCAGGATGATAGCGAGTGGGATAGCTTGATCTTGGTTTCAGATAAAGCTCGGCACAACATTGTGGGCCGAAGGGCCTGTTCTGTGCTGTACTGTTCTATGTTCTATATCCCAGCGTCAATTCCTTATCCCAAAGTCAATTCCTTTTCCCAGCAACATTCCTTATCCTAGAGTCAATTCCATATCTCAGGAACATTCCTTGTCCCACAGTCAATTCCTTATCCCAGGAACATTCCTTATCCCAGAGTCAATTCCTTATCTCAGGAACATTCCCTTATCCCAGAGTCAATTCCTTATCCCAGGAACATTCCTTATCCCAGGGTCAATTCCTTATCCCAGGAACATTCCTTATCCCAGAGTCAATTCCATATCTCAGGAACATTCCTTGCCCCAGAGTCAATTCCTTATCCCAGGAACATTCCTTATTCCAGAGTCACTTCCTTATCTCAGCAACATTCCCTATCCCAGAGTCAATTCCTTATCCCAACAACATTCCTTACCCCACAGTCAATTCCTTATCCCAGGAACATTCCTTATTCCAGAGTCAATTCCTTATCGCAGAAACATTCCTTATCCCAGAGCCAATTCCTTATCCCAGAAACAGTCCTCATCCCAGAGCCAATTCCTTATCCCAGAAACAATCCTTATCCCAGAGTCAATTCCTAATCCCAGGAACATTGCTTATCCCAGAGTCAATTCCATATCCCAGCATCAATTCCTTATCCCAAAGTCAATTCCTTTTCCCAGCAACATTCCTTATCCTAGAGTCAATTGCATATCTCAGGAACATTCCTTGTCCCAGAGGCAATTCCTTATCCCAGCGTCAAATCCATATCCCAGGAACATTCCTTATCCCAGAGTCAATTCCTTATCCCAGAAACATTCCTTATCCCAGAGCCAATTCCTTATCCCAGAAACAGTCCTCATCCCAGAGCCAATTCCTTATCCCAGAAACATTCCTTATCCCAGAGTCAATTCCATATCCCAGCATCAATTCATTATCTCAGTGTCAATTCCTTATCCCAATGTCAATTCCCAGAGTCAATTCCTTATCCCAGCAACATTCTTTATCCTAGAGTCAATTCCTTATCCCAGCAACGATCCTTATCCCAGCAACATTCCTTATCCCAGAGTCCATTCCTTATGCCAGGAACATTCCTTATCCCAGAGTCAAATCCTTATGCCAGGAAAGTGCCTTATCCCAGCGTCAATTCCTTATTCCAGGAACATTCCTTATTCCAGATATGGGCGGCACGGTAGCACAGTGGTTAGCACTGCTGCTTCACAGCTCCGGGGTCCCGGGTTCGATTCCCGGCTCGGGTCACTGTCTGTGTGGAGTTTGCACATTCTCCTCGTGTCTGCGTGGGTTTCCTCCGGGTGCTCCGGTTTCCTCCCACAGTCCAAAGATGTGCGGGTTAGGTTGATTGGCCAGGTTAAAAATTGCCCCTTGGAGTCCTGGGATGTGTAGGTTAGAGGGATTAGCGGGTAAATAGGTGGGGGTAGGGCCTGGGTGGGATTGTGGTCGGTGCAGACTCGATGAGCCGAATGGCCTCCTTCTGCACTGTAGGGTTTCTATGATTCTATGATTTCTATCCCAGAGACAATTCCTTATCCCAGGAACATTCCATATCCCAGAGTCAATTCCTTACCTCAGGAACATTCCTCGTCCCAGAGTCAATTCCATATCCCAGCGTTAATTCCTTATCCCAGAGTCAATTCCTTATCCCAGGATCATTCCTTATCTCAGCGTCAATACATTATCCCAGCAACATTCCTTATCCTAGATTCAATTCCTTATCACAGTAACATTTCCTGTCCCAGAGTCAATTTGTTATCCCAGGATCATTCCTTAACCCAGAGTCAATTCCTTATCCCAGAAACAGTCCTTATCCCAGAGCCAATTCCTTATCCCAGAATCATTCCTTATCCCAGAGTCAATTCCATATCCCAGCATCAATTCCTTATCCCAAAGTCAATTCCTTTTCCCAGCAACATTCCTTATCCTAGAGTCAATTGCATATCTCAGAAACATTCCTTGTCCCAGAGGCAATTCCTTATCCCAGCGTCAATTCCATATCCCAGGAACATTCCTTATCCCAGAGTCAATTCCTTATCCCAGGAACATTTCTTATCCCACCGTCAATTCGTTATCCCAGGAACATTCCTTATCCCAAGGTCAATTCCTTATCCCAGGAACATTCCTTATCCCACAGTCAATTCGTTATCCCAGGAACATCCCTTATCCCAGAGTCAATTCCATATCCCAGCATCAATTCCTTATCTCAGTGTCAATTCCTTATCACAGAGTCAATTCCTTATCTCAGGAAAATTTCTTATCCTAGAGTCCATTCCTTATCTCAGGAACATTCCTCACCCCGGGGTCAATTCCTTATCCCAGGAACGTTCCTTATCCTAGAGTCAATTCCATATCTCAGGAACATTCCCTATCCCAGAGTCAATTCCTTCTCCCAGCAACTTTCCTTATCGCAGAGTCAATTCCTTATCCCAGGAACATTCCTTATTCCAGAGTCAATTCCTTATCCAAGGAACGTTCCCTATACCAGAGTCAATTCCTTATCCGAGGAATATTCCTTACCCCAGAGTCAATTCCTTATCCCAGGAACATTCCTTCTCCCAGAGTCAATTCCATATCCCAGCGTCAATTCCTTATCCCAGAGTCAATTCCTTATCCCAGGAACATTCCTTCTCCCAGAGTCAATTCCATATCCCAGCGTCAATTCCTTATCCCAGAGTCAATTCCTTATCCCAGCAACATTCCTTATCCCAGAGTCAATTCCTTATACCCGCATTAATTCCTTATCCCAGGAACATTCCCTATTCCAGAGACAATTCCTTATACCAGCCACATTCCTTATCATGGAATCAAATCCTTATCCCAGGAACATTCCATATCCTAGAGTCAATTCCTTACCTCAGGAACATTCCTTATCCCAGAGTCAATTCCTTAACCCAGCGTCAATTACTTATCTCAGCGTCAATTACTTATCCCAGGAACATTCCCTATCCCAGAGACAATTCCTTACCTCAGCAACATTCCTTATCCCAGAGTCAATTCCTTATCCCCAGAACATTGCTTATCCCAGAGTCAATTCCATATCCATTTACATTTGTAATATTGTGTGCAGTTCTGGTCACCTCACTATAAGAAGGATGTGGGAGCGCTGGAAAGAGTGCAGAGGAGATTTACCAGGATGCTGCCTGGTTTGGAGGGTAGGTCTTATGAGGAAAGGTTGAGGAAGCTAGGGCTGTTCTCTCTGGAGCGGAGGAGGCTGAGGGGAGACTTAATAGAGGTTTATAAAATGATGAAGGGGATAGATAGAGTGAACGTTCAAAGACTATTTCCTCGGGTGGATGGAGCTATTACAAGGGGGCATAACTATAGGGTTCGTGGTGGGAGATACAGGAAGGATATTAGAGGTAGGTTCTTTACGCAGAGAGTGGTTGGGGTGTGGAATGGACTGCCTGCGGTGATAGTGGAGTCAGACACTTCAGGAACATTTAAGCGGTTATTGGATAGGCACATGGAGCACACCAGGATGATAGCGAGTGGGATAGCTTGACCTTGGTTTCAGATAAAGCTCGGCACAACATTGTGGGCCGAAGGGCCTGTTCTGTGCTGTACTGTTCTATGTTCTATATCCCAGCGTCAATTCCTTATCCCAAAGTCAATTCCTTTTCCCAGCAACATTCCTTATCCTAGAGTCAATTCCATATCTCAGGAACATTCCTTGTCCCACAGTCAATTCCTTATCCCAGGAACATTCCTTATCCCAGAGTCAATTCCTTATCTCAGGAACATTCCCTATCCCAGAGTCAATTCCTTATCCCAACCACATTCCTTATCCTGAAGTCAATTCCTTATCTCAGGAACATTCCCTATCCCAGAGTCAATTCCTTATCCCAACCACATTCCTTATCCTGAAGTCAATTCCTTTTCTCAGGAACATTCCATATCCCATCGTCAATTCCTTATCCCTGAGTCAATTCCTTATCCCAGGATCATTCCTTCTCCCAGAGTCAATTCCTTATCTCAGGAACATTCCCTATCCCAGTGTCAATTCCTTATACCAGGAACATTCCTTATCCCAGAGTCGATTCCATATCCCAGCGTCAATTCCTTATCACAGAGTCAAATCCTTATCCCAGCAACATTCCTTATCCTAGAGTCAATTCCTTATCTCAGGAACATTCCCTATCCCAGAGTCAATTCCTTATCCCAGCCACATTCCTTATCCTCGAGTCAATTCCTTATCCCAGCAACATTCCTTATCCCTGAGTCAATTCCTTATCCCAGGAACATTCCTTATCCCAGAGTCAATTCCTTATCTCAGGAACATTCCCTATCCCAGAGTCAATTCCTTATCCCAGCTTCAATTCCTTATCCCAGCTTCAATTCCTTATCCCAGAGTCAATTCCTTATCCCAGAGTTAATTCTTATGCCAGGAACATTCCTTATCCTAGAGTCAATTCCTTATCCCAGCAACATTCCTCATCCCAGAGTCAATTCCTTACCCCAGGAACATTCCTTATCCCAGAACCAATTCCTTGTCCCAGAGCCAATTCCTTATCCCAGAGTCAATTCCATATCCCAGTGTCAATTCCTTATCCCAGCCACATTCCTTATCCTCGAGTCAATTACTTATCCCAGGAACATTCCTTATCCCAGAGTTAACTCCTTATCCCAGCAACATTCCTTATCCCAGAGTCAATTCTTTATCCCAGGAACATTCCTTATCCCAGAGTCAATTCCATATCCCAGCGTCAATTCCTTATCACAGAGTAGTCAATTCCTTATCCCAGCCACATTCCTTATCCTCGAGTCAATTTCTTATCCCAGCAACATTCCTTATCCTCGAGTCAATTCCTTATCTCAGGAACATTCCCTATCCCAGAGTCAATTCCTTATCCCAGCAACATTCCTTATCCCAGAGTCAATTCCTTATCTCAGGAACATTCCTTATCCCAGAGTCAATTCCTTATCCCAGGAACATTCCTTATCCCAGAATCAATTCCATATCCCAGCGTCAATTCCTTATCACAGAGTAGTCAATTCCTTATCCCAGCCACATTCCTTATCCTCGAGTCAATTCCTTATCACAGCAACATTCCTTATCCCAGAGTCAATTCCTTATCCCAGGAACATTCCTTGTCCCAGAACCAATTCCTTGTCCCAGAGCCAATTCCTTGTCCCAGAATCAATTCCTTATCCCAGAGTCAATTCCTTATCCCAGCAACATTCCTTATCCCAGAGTCAATTCCTTATGCCAGTAACATTCCTCATCCTAGAATCAATTCCTTACCCCAGCGTCAATTCCTTATCTCAGCAACATTCCTTATCCCAGAGTCAATTCCTTATCCCAGGAACATCCCTTATCCCAGAGTTAATTCCCTATCCCAGGAACATTTCTTATCCCAGAGTCAATTCCATATCCCAGCAACATTCCTTACCCCAGAGTCAATTCCTTATCTCAGGAACATTTCCTATCCCAGAGTCAATTCCTTATCCCAGGATCATTCCTTATCCCAGATTCACTTCCTTATGTCAGGGACATTCCCTGTCCCCGAGTCAATTCCTTATCCCAGGATCATCCCTTATCTCAGAGTCAATTCCTTATCCCAGGAATATTTCTTATCCTCGAGTCAGTTCTTTATCCCGGGAACACTCCCTATCCCAGGATCTATGAGTTTTTTACCTTTCTCTGCGCTGCCTTGCGGAATCCGCTTCCTCTGTCCCGGCTCGGGGCTCCGATCCAGACTCTCTCCTGGTCCCGGATTCACTCCCGGTCCCGGACTCGCTCCCGGTCCCGGTCCCGAACCCGGTCCCGGACTCTCTCCCGGTCCCGGACTCACTCCCGGTCCCGGTCCCGAACCCGGTCCCGGACTCACTCCCGCTCCGGGAATCTCTATGGCTCCGGATTCCAGGCGGAGCGGCTGGATCCCGATCCCGGCTCCAGGGTGAGGCTGGAGATTGAGATTCGCCGATCCCGAGAAGAGGAGATTCAGGGACAGGAGGAGAATGAGAAGTTGCCGGGACATCTCAACATTGAACAGGAACTGGGATTGAAGGAGGAACAGATTGTCAACCGAACACAATCCACAATCACACTGCCAAAAAAACACAGACACACTGCCAAAAAAACACAATCCACAATCACACTGCCAAAAAAACACAGACACACTGCCAAAAAAACACAATCCACAATCACACTGCCAAAAAAACACAGACACACTGCCAAAAAAACACAATCCACAATCACACTGCCAAAAAAACACAGACACACTGCCAAAAAAACACAATCCACAATCACACTGCCAAAAAAACACAGACACACTGCCAAAAAAACACAATCCACAATCACACTGCCAAAAAAACACAGACACACTGCCAAAAAAACACAGACACACTGCCAAAAAAACACAATCCACAATCACACTGCCAAAAAAACACAATCACACTGCCAAAAAAATACAATCACACTACCAAAAAAACATAGATACACCGCCAAAAAAACACAATCCACAATCACACTGCCAAAAACACAATCACACTGTCAAAAAAACACAATCCACAATCATACTGCCAAAAAAAACACAATCCACAATCACACTGCCAAAAAAAACACAATCCACAATCACACTGCCAAAAAAACACAATCCACAATCACACTGCCAAAAAAACACAGACACACTGCCAAAAAAACACAATCCACAATCACACTGCCAAAAAAACACAGACACACTGCCAAAAAAACACAGACACACTGCCAAAAAAACACAATCCACAATCACACTGCCAAAAAAACACAATCACATTGCCAAAAAAATACAATCACACTGCCAAAAAAACATAGATACACCGCCAAAAAAACACAATCCACAATCACACTGCCAAAAACACAATCACACTGTCAAAAAAACACAATCCACAATCATACTGCCAAAAAAAACACAATCCACAATCACACTGCCAAAAAAAACCACAATCCACAATCACACTGCCAAAAAAACACAATCCACAACCAAACTGCCAAAAAACACAATCCACAATCACACTGCCAAAAAAACACAATCCACAATAACACTGCCAAAAAACACAATCCACAATCATACTGCCAAAAACACACAATCCACAATCACACTGCCAAAAAAAACACAATCCACAATCACACAGCCCCAGGGATCTGTTCTGGGACCCTTGCTGTTTGTCATTTTCATAAATGACCTGGATGAGGAAGTGGAGGGATGGGTTGGTAAGTTTGCTGACGACACCAAGGTAGGTGGTGTTGTGGATAGTTTGGAGGGATGTCAGAAGTTGCAGCGAGACATAGATAGAATGCAAGACTGGGCGGAGAAGTGGCAGATGGACTTCAACCCGGATAAGTGTGTAGTGATCCATTTTGGCAGATCCAATGGGATGAAGCAGCAGTATAACATGAAGGGTACCATTCTTAGCAGTGTAGAGGATCAGAAGGACCTTGGGGTCCGGGTCCATAGGACTCTTAAATCGGCCTCGCAGGTGGAGGATGCGGTCAAGAAGGTGTACGGCGTACTAGCCTTCATTAATCGAGGGATTGAGTTTAGGAGTCGGGAGATAATGCTGCAGCTTTATAGGACCCTGGTTAGACCCCACTTGGAGTACTGCGCGCAGTTCTGGTCACCTCATTACAGGAAAGATGTTGAAGCCATTGAAAGGGTGCAGAGGAGATTTACAAGGATGTTGCCTGGATTGGGGGGCATGCCTTATGAGGATAGGTTGAGGGAGCTTGGTCTCTTCTCCCTGGAGAGACGAAGGATGAGAGGTGACCTGATAGAGGTTTACAAGATGTTGAGAGGTCTGGATAGGGTAGACTCTCAGAGGTTATTTCCAAGGGCTGAAATGGTTGCTACGAGAGGACACAGGTTTAAGGTGCTGGGGGGTAGGTACAGAGGAGATGTCAGGGGTAAGTTTTTCACTCAGAGGGTGGTGGGTGAGTGGAATCGGCTGACGTCGGTGGTGGTGGAGGCAAACTCGTTGGGGTCTTTTAAGAGACTTCTGGATGAGTACATGGGATTTAATGGGACTGAGGGCTATAGATAGGCCTAGAGGTAGGGATATGATCAGCGCAACTTGTGGGCCGAAGGGCCTGTTTGTGCTGTGGCTTTCTATGTTCTATGTTCAAAAAAACACAATTCACAACCACACTGCCAAAAACACACAATCCACAATCACACTGCCAAAAAAACACAATCCACAATCACACTGCCAAAAAAACACAATCCACAATCACATTGCCAAAAACACACAATCCACAATCACACTGCCAAAAACACACAATCACACTGCCAAAAATACAATCCACAATCACACTACCAAAATACACGACCCACAATCACACTGCCAAAAAAACAGAATCCACAATCGCACTGTCAAAAAAACACAATCCACAATCACACTGCCAAAAAAACACAATCCACAACCACACTGCCAAAACACACAATCCACAATCACACTGCCAAAAAAACACAATCCACAATCACGCTGCCAATAAAGACAATCCACAATCACACTGCCAAAAAAACACAATCCACAATCACACTGCCAAATACAAAATCCACAATCACACTGTCAAAAAAACACAATCCACAATCACACTGCAAAAAAACACAGATACACCGCCAAAAAAACACAATCACACTGCCAAAAAAACACAATCCACAATCACACTGCTAAAAAACACAATCCACAATCATACTGCCAAAAACACACAATCCACAATCACACTGCCAAAAAAAACACAATCCACAATCACACTGCCAAGAAAACACAATCCACAATCACACTGGCCGAAAATACAATCCACAATCACACTGCCAAAAACATACAATACACAATCACACTGCCCAAAAAACACAATCCAAAATCACACTGCCAAAAAAACACAATCCACAATCACACTGCCAAAAACACACAATCCACAATCGCACTGCCAAAAAAACACAATCCACAATCACACTGCCAACAAAACACAGACACACTGCCAAAAACACAGACACACTGTCAAAAAAACACAATCCACAATCACACTGCCAAAAAAACACAATCCACAATCACATTGCCAAAAACACACAATCCACAATCACACTGCCAAAAACACACAATCACACTGCCAAAAACACAATCCACAATCACACTACCAAAATACACGACCCACAATCACACTGCCAAAAAAACATAATCCACAATCGCACTGTCAAAAAAACACAATCCACAATCACGCTGCCAAAAAAACACAATCCACAACCACACTGCCAAAACACACAATCCACAATCACACTGCCAAAAAAACACAATCCACAATCACGCTGCCAATAAAGACAATCCACAATCACACTGCCAAAAAAACACAATCCACAATCACACTGCCAAATACAAAATCCACAATCATACTGCCAAAAACCCACAATCCACAATCACACTGCCAAAAAAAACACAATCCACAATCACACTGCCAAAAAAACACAATCCACAGTCACGCTGCCAAAAAAACACAATCCACAATCACACTGCCAACAAAACACAGACACACTGCCAAAAACACAGACACACTGTCAAAAAAACACAATCCACAATCACACTGCCAAAAAAACACAATCCACAATCACACTGCCAAAAACACACAATCACACTGCCAAAAACACAATCCACAATCACACTACCAAAATACACGACCCACAATCACACTGCCAAAAAAACATAATCCACAATCGCACTGTCAAAAAAACACAATCCACAATCACGCTGCCAAAAAAACACAATCCACAACCACACTGCCAAAACACACAATCCACAATCACACTGCCAAAAAAACACAATCCACAATCACGCTGCCAATAAAGACAATCCACAATCACACTGCCAAAAAAACACAATCCACAATCACACTGCCAAATACAAAATCCACAATCATACTGCCAAAAACCCACAATCCACAATCACACTGCCAAAAAAAACACAATCCACAATCACACTGCCAAAAAAACACAATCCACAGTCACGCTGCCAAAAAAACACAATCCACAATCACACTGCCAAAAACACACAATCACACTGCCAAAAACACAATCCACAATCACACTGCCAAAAAACACAATCCACAATCACACTACCAAAAAACACAACCCACAATCACACTGCCAAAAAAACACAATCCACAATCGCACTGTCAAAAAAACACAATCCACAATCGCACTGCTAAAAAAACACAATCCGCAACCACACTGCAAAAAACACACAATCCACAATCACACTGCCAAAAAAACACAATCCACAATCACGCTGCCAAATAAACACATTCCACAATCACACTGCCAAAAAACACAATCCACAATCACACTGCCAAAGAAACACAATCCACAATCACACTGCCAAAAAACACAATCCACAATCACCCTGCCAAAAAACACAATCCACAATCACCCTGCCAAAAACACAAAAAATACTATCACACTGGCAAAAAACACAATCCACAATCACACTGCCAAAAACACACAATCCACAATCCCACTGCCAAAAACAAAATCCACAATCACACGACCAAAAAAACACAACCCACAATCACACTGCCAAAAACAAAATCCACAATCACACTGCCAAAAAAAGACAACCCACAATCACACTGCCAAAAAACACAATCCAGAATCACACTGCCAAAAAAACACAATCCACAATTACACTGCCAAAAATCCACAATCCACAATCACACTGCCAAAAACACAATCCACAATCACACTGCCAAAAAAACACAATCCACAGTCACGCTGCCAAAAAAACACAATCCACAATCACACTGCCAAAAACACACAATCACACTGCCAAAAACACAATCCACAATCACACTGCCAAAAAACACAATCCACAATCACACTACCAAAAAACACAACCCACAATCACACTGCCAAAAAAACACAATCCACAATCGCACTGTCAAAAAAACACAATCCACAATCGCACTGCTAAAAAAACACAATCCGCAACCACACTGCAAAAAACACACAATCCACAATCACACTGCCAAAAAAACACAATCCACAATCACGCTGCCAAATAAACACAATCCACAATCACACTGCCAAAAAACACAATCCACAATCACACTGCCAAAGAAACACAATCCACAATCACACTGCCAAAAAACACAATCCACAATCACCCTGCCAAAAACACACAAACCACTATCACACTGGCAAAAAACACAATCCACAATCACACTGCCAAAAACACACAATCCACAATCCCACTGCCAAAAACAAAATCCACAATCACACGACCAAAAAAACACAACCCACAATCACACTGCCAAAAACAAAATCCACAATCACACTGCCAAAAAAAGACAACCCACAATCATACTGCCAAAAAACACAATCCAGAATCACACTGCCAAAAAAACACAATCCACAATTACACTGCCAAAAATCCACAATCCACAATCACACTGCCAAAAACAAAATCCACAATCACACTGCCAAAAAACACAATCCACAATCACACTGCCAAAAAAAGAAAACCCACAACCACACTGCCAGAAACACACAATCCACAATCACACTGCCAAATAACACAATCCACAATCACACTGCCAAAAAAACACGATCCAAAATCACACTGCTAAAAAACACAATCCACAATCACACTGCCAAAAAAAGACAACCCACAATCGCACTGCCAAAAAAAGAAAACCCACAACCACACTGCCAGAAACACACAATCCACAATCACACTGCCAAATAACACAATCCACAATTGCACTGCCAAAATACACAACCCACAATCACACTGCCAAAAAACACAATCCACAATCACACTGCCAAAAAACAAAATCCACAATCATACTGCCAGAAATTCACAATCCACAATCACGCCGCCAAAAAAACACAATCCTCAATCACACTGCCAAAAAAACACAATCCACAATCACACTGCCAAAAAAAACACAATCCACAATCACACTGCCAAAAAAACACAATCCACAGTCACGCTGCCAAAAAAACACAATCCACAATCACACTGCCAAAAACACACAATCACACTGCCAAAAACACAATCCACAATCACACTGCCAAAAAACACAATCCACAATCACACTGCTAAAAAACACAATCCACAATCACACTGCCAAAAAACACAACCCACAATCACACTGCCATAAAAACACAATCCACAATCGCACTGTCAAAAAAACACAATCCACAATCGCACTGCCAAAAAAACACAATCCGCAACCACACTGCAAAAAACACACAATCCACAATCACACTGCCAAAAAAACACAATCCACAATCACGCTGCCAAATAAACACAATCCACAATCACACTGCCAAAAAACACAATCCACAATCACACTGCCAAAGAAACACAATCCACAATCACACTGCCAAAAAACACAATCCACAATCACCCTGCCAAAAACACACAAACCACTATCACACTGGCAAAAAACACAATCCACAATCACACTGCCAAAAACACACAATCCACAATCCCACTGCCAAAAACAAAATCCACAATCACACGACCAAAAAAACACAACCCACAATCACACTGCCAAAAACAAAATCCACAATCACACTGCCAAAAAAAGACAACCCACAATCATACTGCCAAAGAACACAATCCAGAATCACACTGCCAAAAAAACACAATCCACAATTACACTGCCAAAAATCCACAATCCACAATCACACTGCCAAAAACAAAATCCACAATCACACTGCCAAAAAACACAATCCACAATCACACTGCCAAATAACACAATCCACAATCACATTGCCAAAAAAACACGATCCAAAATGACACTGCTAAAAAACACAATCCACAATCACACTGCCAAAAAAAGACAACCCACAATCGCACTACAAAAAAGCACAATCCACAATCGCACTGCCAAAATACACAACCCACAATCACACTGCCAAAAAACACAATCCACAATCACACTGCCAAAAAACACAATCCACAATCATACTGCCAAAAATTCACAATCCACAATCACGCCGCCAAAAAAACACAATCCTCAATCACACTGCCAAAAAAACACAATCCACAATCACACTGCCAAAAAAACACAATCCATAATCACACAGGCTGAAAATACAATCCACATTCACACTGCCAAAAAAACACAATCCACAACCACACTGCCAAAAACACACAATCCACAATCACACTGCCAAAAAAACGCAATCCACAATCACACTGCCAAAAAAACACAATCCACAACCACACTGCCAAAAACACACAATCACACTGCCAAAACCACAACCCACAATCACGCTGCCAAAAAACACAATCCACAATCACACTACCAAAAAGCACAACCAACAATCACACTGCCAAAAAAACATAATCCACAATCGCACTGTCAAAAAAACACAATCCACAACCACACTGCCAAAAACACACAATGCACAATCACACTGCCAAAAAAACACAATCCACAATCACGCTGCCAAATAAACACAATCCACAATCACACTGCCAAAAAACACAATCCACATCCACAATCACACTGGCAAAAAACACAATCCACAATCACACTGCCAAAAACCACAATCCACAATCACACTGCCAAAAACAAAATTCACAATCACACTGCCAAAAAAAGAAAACCCACAATCACCCTGCCAGAAACACACAATCCACAATCGCACTACAAAAAAGCATCATCCACAATCACACTGCCAAAAAAACACAATCCACAATCACACTGCCAAAAACCACAATCCACAATCACACTGCCAAAAAACACACAATCCACAATCACACTGCCATAAAAACACAATCCACAATCACACTGCCAACAAAACACAGACACACTGCCAAAAACACAGACACACTGTCAAAAAAACACAATCCACAATCACACTGCCAAAAAAACACAATCCACAATTACACTCCCAAATAACACAACCAACAATCACACAGCCAAAAAACACAATTCACAATCACACTGCCAAAAAAACACAATCCACAATCACACTGCCAAAAACAAAATCCACAATCACACTCCCAAATAACACAATCAACAATCACACAGCCATGATGAACCTGGTGAATAAGAAAAGAGAGGCGTACAGAAGGTTCAGAGAGCTAGGAGGTGTTAAGGATTTAGAGGAGTATACGGGATGTAGGAAGGAGCTTAAGAAGGAAATTAGGAGAGCGAGAAGGGGTCATGAGAAGGCCTTGGCGGGTAAGATTAAGGAGAATCCCAAGGCTTTCTACAAATATGTCAAGAGTAAAAGGATGAGATGTGAAGGCATAGGACCCTTAAAAGGTGAAGGGGGAAAAGTTTGTGCGGAACCGTTAGAAATGGCGGAGGTGCTTAATGAATACTTTACCTCGGTATTCACGGTGGAAAGGGATCTGGGTGGTTGTACTGCTGGTTTGCGGTGGACAGAAAGGATCGAGCATGTGGACATAAAGAAAGAGGATGTGTTGGAACTATTGAATGGCATCAAGGTTGGTAAGTCGCCGGGACCGGATGGGATGTACCCCAGGTTACTGTGGGAGGCGAGGGAGGAGATTGCGGAGCCTTTGGCGATGATCTTTGCATCATCGATGGAGACGGGAGAGGTTCCGGAGGATTGGAGGATTGCAGATGTGGTCCCTATATTCAAGAAAGGGAACAGGGACAGCCCGGGAAATTACCAACGGGTGAGTCTAACCTCAGTGGTTGGTAAGTTGATGGAGAGGATCCTGAGAGACAGGATTTATGATCATCTAGAGAAGTTTAGTATGATCAAAAGTAGTCAGCACGGCTTTGTCAAGGGCAGGTCGTGCCTTACGAGCCTGGTTGAGTTCTTTGAAAATGTGACCAAACACATTGACGAAGGAAGAGCGGTGGATGTGGTCTATATGGACTTCAGCAAGGCGTTCGATAAGGTCCCCCATGCAAGACTTCTTGAGAAAATGAGAGGGCATGGGATCCAAGGGGCTGTTGCCTTGTGGATCCAGAACTGGCTTGCCTGCAGAAGGCAGAGAGTGGCTGTGGAGGGGTCTTTCTCTGCATGGAGGTCAGTGACCAGTGGAGTGCCCCAGGGATCTGTTCTGGGACCCTTGCTGTTTGTCATTTTCATAAATGACCTGGATGAGGAAGTGGAGGGATGGGTTGGTAAGTTTGCTGACGACACCAAGGTAGGTGGTGTTGTGGATAGTTTGGAGGGATGTCAGAAGTTGCAGCGAGACATAGATAGAATGCAAGACTGGGCGGAGAAGTGGCAGATGGACTTCAACCCGGATAAGTGTGTAGTGATCCATTTTGGCAGATCCAATGGGATGAAGCAGCAGTATAATATGAAGGGTACCATTCTTAGCAGTGTAGAGGATCAGAAGGACCTTGGGGTCCGGGTCCATAGGACTCTTAAATCGGCCTCGCAGGTGGAGGATGCGGTCAAGAAGGCGTACGGCGTACTAGCCTTCATTAATCGAGGGATTGAGTTTAGGAGTCGGGAGATAATGCTGCAGCTTTATAGGACCCTGGTTAGACCCCACTTGGAGTACTGCGCGCAGTTCTGGTCACCTCATTACAGGAAAGATGTTGAAGCCATTGAAAGGGTGCAGAGGAGATTTACAAGGATGTTGCCTGGATTGGGGGGCATGCCTTATGAGGATAGGTTGAGGGAGCTTGGTCTCTTCTCCCTGGAGAGACGAAGGATGAGAGGTGACCTGATAGAGGTTTACAAGATGTTGAGAGGTCTGGATAGGGTAGACTCTCAGAGGCTATTTCCAAGGGCTGAAATGGTTGCTACGAGAGGACACAGGTTTAAGGTGCTGGGGGGTAGGTACAGAGGCCGAAGGGCCTGTTTGTGCTGTGGCTTTCTATGTTCTGTGTTCTAATCCACAATCACACTGCCAAATAACACAATCCACAATAACACTGCCAAAAAAACACCTTCCACAATCACACTGCCAACAAAACACATACACACTGCCAAAAACACAGACACACTGTCAAAAACACAATCCACAATCACACTGTCAAAAAAACACAATCCACAATCACACTGCCAAAAAACACAATCCACAATCACACTGCCAAAAAAACACAATCCACAATCACACTGCCAACAAAACACAGACACACTGCCAAAAACACAGACACACTGTCAAAAAAACACAATCCACAATCACACTGCCAAAAAAACACAATCCACAATCACACTCCCAAATAACACAACCAACAATCACACAGCCAAAAAACACAATCCACAATCACACTGCCAAAAAAACACAATCCACAATCACACTGCCAAAAACAAAATCCACAATCACACTCCCAAATAACACAATCAACAATCACACAGCCAAAAAACACAATCCACAATCACACTGCCAAATAACACAAACCACAATCACACTGCCAACAAAACACAGACACACTGCCAAAAACACAGACACACTGTCAAAAAAACACAATCCACAATCACACTGCCAAAAAAACACAATCCACAATCACACTCCCAAATAACACAACCAACAATCACACAGCCAAAAAACACAATCCACAATCACACTGCCAAAAAAACACAATCCACAATCACACTGCCAAAAACAAAATCCACAATCACACTCCCAAATAACACAATCAACAATCACACAGCCAAAAAACACAATCCACAATCACACTGCCAAATAACACAAACCACAATCACACTGCCAAAAAAACACAATCCACAATAACACTGCCAAAAAAACACGATCCACAATCACACTGCCAAAAAAACACGATCCACAATCACACTGCTAAAAAAACACGATCCACAATCACACTGCTAAAAAGCAGAATCCACAATCACACTGCCAAAAAAACACAATCCACAATCACACTGCCAAAAACACACGATCCACAATCACACTGCCAAAAAAACACAATCCACAATCATACTGCCAAAAATTCACAATCCACAATCACGCCGCCAAAAAAACACAATCCTCAATCACACTGCCAAAAAAACACAATCCACAATCACACTGCCAAAAAAACACAATCCATAATCACACAGGCTGAAAATACAATCCACATTCACACTGCCAAAAAAACACAATCCACAACCACACTGCCAAAAACACACAATCCACAATCACACTGCCAAAAAAACGCAATCCACAATCACACTGCCAAAAAAACACAATCCACAACCACACTGCCAAAAACACACAATCACACTGCCAAAACCACAACCCACAATCACGCTGCCAAAAAACACAATCCACAATCACACTACCAAAAAGCACAACCAACAATCACACTGCCAAAAAAACATAATCCACAATCGCACTGTCAAAAAAACACAATCCACAACCACACTGCCAAAAACACACAATGCACAATCACACTGCCAAAAAAACACAATCCACAATCACGCTGCCAAATAAACACAATCCACAATCACACTGCCAAAAAACACAATCCACATCCACAATCACACTGGCAAAAAACACAATCCACAATCACACTGCCAAAAACCACAATCCACAATCACACTGCCAAAAACAAAATTCACAATCACACTGCCAAAAAAAGAAAACCCACAATCACCCTGCCAGAAACACACAATCCACAATCGCACTACAAAAAAGCATCATCCACAATCACACTGCCAAAAAAACACAATCCACAATCACACTGCCAAAAACCACAATCCACAATCACACTGCCAAAAAACACACAATCCACAATCACACTGCCATAAAAACACAATCCACAATCACACTGCCAACAAAACACAGACACACTGCCAAAAACACAGACACACTGTCAAAAAAACACAATCCACAATCACACTGCCAAAAAAACACAATCCACAATTACACTCCCAAATAACACAACCAACAATCACACAGCCAAAAAACACAATTCACAATCACACTGCCAAAAAAACACAATCCACAATCACACTGCCAAAAACAAAATCCACAATCACACTCCCAAATAACACAATCAACAATCACACAGCCATGATGAACCTGGTGAATAAGAAAAGAGAGGCGTACAGAAGGTTCAGAGAGCTAGGAGGTGTTAAGGATTTAGAGGAGTATACGGGATGTAGGAAGGAGCTTAAGAAGGAAATTAGGAGAGCGAGAAGGGGTCATGAGAAGGCCTTGGCGGGTAAGATTAAGGAGAATCCCAAGGCTTTCTACAAATATGTCAAGAGTAAAAGGATGAGATGTGAAGGCATAGGACCCTTAAAAGGTGAAGGGGGAAAAGTTTGTGCGGAACCGTTAGAAATGGCGGAGGTGCTTAATGAATACTTTACCTCGGTATTCACGGTGGAAAGGGATCTGGGTGGTTGTACTGCTGGTTTGCGGTGGACAGAAAGGATCGAGCATGTGGACATAAAGAAAGAGGATGTGTTGGAACTATTGAATGGCATCAAGGTTGGTAAGTCGCCGGGACCGGATGGGATGTACCCCAGGTTACTGTGGGAGGCGAGGGAGGAGATTGCGGAGCCTTTGGCGATGATCTTTGCATCATCGATGGAGACGGGAGAGGTTCCGGAGGATTGGAGGATTGCAGATGTGGTCCCTATATTCAAGAAAGGGAACAGGGACAGCCCGGGAAATTACCAACGGGTGAGTCTAACCTCAGTGGTTGGTAAGTTGATGGAGAGGATCCTGAGAGACAGGATTTATGATCATCTAGAGAAGTTTAGTATGATCAAAAGTAGTCAGCACGGCTTTGTCAAGGGCAGGTCGTGCCTTACGAGCCTGGTTGAGTTCTTTGAAAATGTGACCAAACACATTGACGAAGGAAGAGCGGTGGATGTGGTCTATATGGACTTCAGCAAGGCGTTCGATAAGGTCCCCCATGCAAGACTTCTTGAGAAAATGAGAGGGCATGGGATCCAAGGGGCTGTTGCCTTGTGGATCCAGAACTGGCTTGCCTGCAGAAGGCAGAGAGTGGCTGTGGAGGGGTCTTTCTCTGCATGGAGGTCAGTGACCAGTGGAGTGCCCCAGGGATCTGTTCTGGGACCCTTGCTGTTTGTCATTTTCATAAATGACCTGGATGAGGAAGTGGAGGGATGGGTTGGTAAGTTTGCTGACGACACCAAGGTAGGTGGTGTTGTGGATAGTTTGGAGGGATGTCAGAAGTTGCAGCGAGACATAGATAGAATGCAAGACTGGGCGGAGAAGTGGCAGATGGACTTCAACCCGGATAAGTGTGTAGTGATCCATTTTGGCAGATCCAATGGGATGAAGCAGCAGTATAATATGAAGGGTACCATTCTTAGCAGTGTAGAGGATCAGAAGGACCTTGGGGTCCGGGTCCATAGGACTCTTAAATCGGCCTCGCAGGTGGAGGATGCGGTCAAGAAGGCGTACGGCGTACTAGCCTTCATTAATCGAGGGATTGAGTTTAGGAGTCGGGAGATAATGCTGCAGCTTTATAGGACCCTGGTTAGACCCCACTTGGAGTACTGCGCGCAGTTCTGGTCACCTCATTACAGGAAAGATGTTGAAGCCATTGAAAGGGTGCAGAGGAGATTTACAAGGATGTTGCCTGGATTGGGGGGCATGCCTTATGAGGATAGGTTGAGGGAGCTTGGTCTCTTCTCCCTGGAGAGACGAAGGATGAGAGGTGACCTGATAGAGGTTTACAAGATGTTGAGAGGTCTGGATAGGGTAGACTCTCAGAGGCTATTTCCAAGGGCTGAAATGGTTGCTACGAGAGGACACAGGTTTAAGGTGCTGGGGGGTAGGTACAGAGGCCGAAGGGCCTGTTTGTGCTGTGGCTTTCTATGTTCTGTGTTCTAATCCACAATCACACTGCCAAATAACACAATCCACAATAACACTGCCAAAAAAACACCTTCCACAATCACACTGCCAACAAAACACATACACACTGCCAAAAACACAGACACACTGTCAAAAACACAATCCACAATCACACTGTCAAAAAAACACAATCCACAATCACACTGCCAAAAAACACAATCCACAATCACACTGCCAAAAAAACACAATCCACAATCACACTGCCAACAAAACACAGACACACTGCCAAAAACACAGACACACTGTCAAAAAAACACAATCCACAATCACACTGCCAAAAAAACACAATCCACAATCACACTCCCAAATAACACAACCAACAATCACACAGCCAAAAAACACAATCCACAATCACACTGCCAAAAAAACACAATCCACAATCACACTGCCAAAAACAAAATCCACAATCACACTCCCAAATAACACAATCAACAATCACACAGCCAAAAAACACAATCCACAATCACACTGCCAAATAACACAAACCACAATCACACTGCCAACAAAACACAGACACACTGCCAAAAACACAGACACACTGTCAAAAAAACACAATCCACAATCACACTGCCAAAAAAACACAATCCACAATCACACTCCCAAATAACACAACCAACAATCACACAGCCAAAAAACACAATCCACAATCACACTGCCAAAAAAACACAATCCACAATCACACTGCCAAAAACAAAATCCACAATCACACTCCCAAATAACACAATCAACAATCACACAGCCAAAAAACACAATCCACAATCACACTGCCAAATAACACAAACCACAATCACACTGCCAAAAAAACACAATCCACAATAACACTGCCAAAAAAACACGATCCACAATCACACTGCCAAAAAAACACGATCCACAATCACACTGCTAAAAAAACACGATCCACAATCACACTGCTAAAAAGCAGAATCCACAATCACACTGCCAAAAAAACACAATCCACAATCACACTGCCAAAAACACACGATCCACAATCACACTGCCAAAAAAACACAATCCACAATCACACTGCCAAAAACACACAATCCACAATCACACTGCCAAAAAAACACAATCCACAATCACACTGCCAAAAAAACACAATCCGCAATCACAATCCCGTTGCAATTGGAGATAACCTTCCTCACTGTCCACCATGTCACCAATCTTGGTGTCATCTGCAAACTTACTTACCATGCCCCCTATATTCATGCTGCACCTGCATGCTTACCTTCAGCGGCTGGTGCACAAGGATACCCAGGTCCCACTGCACACTCCCCTCTCCCAATTTACAGCCAGTTAGGTAGTGATCTGCCTTTTTGTTTTTGCTTCCAAAGTGAATAACCTCATATTTATCCAAATTATACTGCATCTGCCATTGATTAGCCCACTCACCCAACCTGTCCAGATCATTCTGAAGGATCTCTGCATCCTCGTCACGGTTCACCCTCCCACCCAACTTGGTATCATCTGCAAACTTTGAGATGTTACATTTTGTTCCCTCATCCAAATCATTAATATATATTGTGAATAGCTGGGAGTCCCAGCACCGATCGCTGTGACACTCCACTAGTTACTGCCTGCCAATTTGAAAATTAATTCCTACACTTTGTTTCCTCTTTGCCAACCAGTTTTCTATCCATCTCAATACAATTCCCCCAAATTTATAAAGGCCAATGTACCAAAGGCACTCTTTACAACCCTATCCACCTGTGATGCCACTTTTAGGGAATTCTGTACCTGTATTCCCAGATCCCTCTGTTCAACTGCACTCTTCAGAGTCCTACCATTTACCCTGTACGTTCTACTTTGGTTTGTCCTTCCAATGTGCAATATCTGACACTTGTCTGCGTTAAATTCCATTTGCCATTTTTCAGCCCATTTTTCTAGTTGGTCCAAATCCCTCTGCAAGCTTTGAAAACCTTCCTCACTGTCCACTACACCTCCAATCTTTGTATCATCAGCAAATTTGCTGATCCAATTTACCACATTATCATCCAGATCATTGATACAGATGACAAACAACAATGGACCCAACACCGATCCCTGCGGCATACCACTAGTCACAGGCCTCCACTCAGAGAAGCAATCCTCCACAACCACTCTCTGGCTTCTTCCATTGAGCCAGTGTCTAATCCAATTTACTACCTCCCCATGTATACCTAGCGACTGAACCTTCCTAACTAACCTCCCATGAGGGACCTTGTCAAAGGCCTTGCTGAAATCCAGGTAGACAACATCCACCGCCTTCCCTTCATCCACTTTCCTGGTAACCTCCTCGAAAAACTCTAATAGATTGGTCAAACATGACCTACCACGCACAAAGCCATGTTGACTCTCCCACTAAGTCCCTGTCTATCCAAATATTTGTAGATCCTATCCCTTATCACGCCTTCCAATAACTTGCCCACCACCGATGTCAAACTTACTGGCCTATAATTTCCCGGATTTCTTTTGGACCTTTTTTAAACAATGGAACAACATGAGCCACCCTCCAATCATCCGGCACCTCCCCCGTGAATACTGACATTTTAAATATGTCTGCCAGGGCCCCTGCAAGTTCAACACTAGCTTCCCTCAAGGTCCGTGGGAATACCCTGTCCGGTCCTGGGGATTTATCCACTCTGATTTGCCTCAAGACAGCGAGCACCTCCTCCCCTTTAATCTGTAAAGGTTCCATGACCTCCCTGCCAGTTTGCCCTATTTCTGTAGACTCCATGCCCGTTTCCTCAGTAAATACGGATGCAAAAAAACCATTGAGTATCTCCCCCATCTCTTTTGGTTCCATACACAGTCTACCACTCTGGTCTTCAAGAGGACCAATTTTATCCCTCACTATCCTTTTGCTCCTAACATACCTATAGAAGCTCTTTGGATTTTCCTTCACTCTGTCTGCCAAAGCAACCTCATGTCTTCTTTTAGCCCTCCTGAATTCCCTCTTAAGTAGCTTCTTGCACTTTTTATACTCCTCGAGCATCTGATCTGCTCCTTGCTGCCTGTGGTGAACCATAGTTGGTTACCACTCTGGGGACTGAACCATAGATGGTTATCACTATGGGTACTTGTACATATGTTACTGTTGTTACTGTTGGGGTTAGGGTTGGGGTGTTCTACCTGTTGGTATTGTTCTGTGGTACACTCCGGTTGGCTCCGCCTACCTGTAGGAGTATAAAGGTCACTGCACTGCCTCGTGACCCTTTAGTCTGGGATTGTATTGTTAAGCAGTATGCTCCATTCTTGTTACTCATAAAAGCCTTTATTTCCGGGGTACGATCCAGCCTCCCGAGTGATTTAATCGCGCATCAATTTTATTCGTAACAATTTTTGGTTGAAAAAAAAACCATGGAGCAAATGTTAAAACCCGATCGGCTTACCTTAGATCCGCGTGCCGCTGGAGCGTCGAACACTTTCGACCATTGGGTGAAGTGTTTCCAAGATTATATCGACGCCTCAACAGCCATTCAAAACGACGCCGATAGATTGTGGGTCCTCCACGCAAGGGTAAGCGACACTGTGTATTCAACAATCCACGATGCCCAAGACTACAAAGGGGCCATCGAACTACTTAAGAAACTGTACAACAAACCGCCAAACGAGATTCATGCTCGGCACCTACTAGCCACTCGACGGCGGCCGCCCGGCGAAACGACGGGACAGTACCTGCGCGAACTTCAGCAGCGAGCCAGAGCCTGCAATTGCAAGCCAGTGTCGGCGACACAGTATACTAACGATTTGATCCGAGATGCGTTCGTGGCGGGAATCGGCTCACCCTATATTCGCCTGCGGCTGCTAGAGCAAGGTAACTTAGACCTAGCTAAGACGGTGGAATTGGCTGATGTGATGGAAACGGCCTCCAGAAGTCTTGAAACTTACCCCACCGACCACGTGGGAACATCGTGGCAAGTACAGCCACCGACTCAACTCCACCCAGCGGCTCCTAGGAACTGCGCGATCGTGCTTTCAACCTCGGATCTGACGGCGGCAGCAGCTCCTGGAGGCCCGCGGTGCTATTTCTGTGGATTGGCGAAACACCCTCGGCAGCGATGTCCGGCCAGAATGGTATTTTGCTCCGCGTGTGGGAAGAAAGGGCACTATGCTAAAGTGTGCCGAGCTAAACCACCCTCGAAGCCAAGCAGTGCGACGTTTGACTCTCCAGGATCTGTCTCCTCGTCTCCAGCTTCATCGAGGTCTTCCACCACGTGCGATTCACGAGCGCCGCCATTCCTGAGGATGACGACGCAAGACACGTGCGACCTGCGGGTGCCGCCACTTTCAACGCCATCGACCACGTGCGATCCATGGGCGCAGCCATTTTGGTCGACACCGACCGCAGACGACCAGCAGGGGTCATCATCATCAACCATCTCAGCTGCCTGCAGTTGCACTCAAAATTTAACGGTGGCGTCAATCATCCTGGACCAGGCCAAGCCTCACAGACTCGACAAGTCCATGATGGACATAGAGGTAAACGGACGCCTGACACATTGTCTGTTTGACAGCGGGAGCACGGAGAGTTTCATTCATCCTGACACCATGAAACGGTGCGGTCTCCGAGTACAGACTGTCAGACAGACAATTTCTATGGCGTCGAGGTCCCGATCTGTTACCGTTCTTGGGAGCTGCGTGGTAAACCTAACGGTGTGGGGCACAGTTTATGAGAACTTCAGGCTCCTCGTGTTACCGCACCTTTGCGCTCTGATACTCCTGGGACTAGACTTTATGGTCCACCTGAGGAGTCTGACCCTGCAGTACGATGGGCCACTCCCTTCACTTTCAGTGGGAGAACAGCAGCCTCCAAATTGCCCAGCGCGCTCCACGTGCAGTCTCTCGACACTCAGAATCACTCCGCCATCTTTATTTGAGAATCTCGTGCCAAGCTGCAAGCCCATCGCAACTAAGAGCAGGCGTTACAGCGCTGAGGATCGGATCTTTATTCGATCTGAGGTTCAGCGGCTCCTCAGGGAAGGGATCATTCAACCTAGCACTAGCCCATGGAGAGCACAAGTCGTGGTGGTTAAAACTGGAGACAAGCCCCGGATGGTCATAGACTATAGTCAGACCATTAATAGGTACACGCAGCTGGACGCGTACCCTCTCCCGCGCATATCTGACATGGTCAACCAGATTGCGCAGTACCGGGTGTTCTCCACCATCGACTTGAAGTCAGCCTATCACCAGCTCCCCATTCGCCCAGAGGACCGACAATACACGGCCTTTGAGGCGGATGGTCGTCTCTACCACTTCTTAAGGGTCCCCTTTGGCGTCACGAATGGGGTCTCGGTCTTCCAGCGTGCAATGGACCGAATGGTGGACCAAAACGGACTACGGGATACCTTCCCGTACCTGGACAACGTCACTATCTGCGGCCATGACCAGCAGGACCACGATGCCAACCTCCTAAAGTTTTTACGCACTGCGTCTCGCCTGAATCTGACCTATAACAGGGAGAAGTGTGTATTCAGCAAGCGCCGCCTAGCAATTCTCGGATACGTGGTGGAAAACAGGGTCCTTAGCCCCGATCCAGACCGTATGCGTCCCCTCCTTGAACTTCCCCTACCCACTAGCATCAAAGCACTGAGAAGATGCTTAGGCTTCTTTTTGTATTACGCACAGTGGGTTCCCAATTATGCGGACAAAGCTTGTCCGCTCATAAAATCTACCTCTTTTCCCCTGGCAGCAGAGGCTCGCCTAGCCTTTGAAGGGATAAAAGCTGACATCGCGAAAGCCACGATGCACGCTGTCGATGAGTCCATCCCCTTCCAGGTGGAGAGTGATGCATCTGATTTCGCCCTGGCCGCCACACTTAACCAGGCGGGCAGGCCCATCGTCTTTTTCTCTCGCACCCTCCAAGGCCCGGAAATTCGGCACTCCGCTCTGGAAAAAGAGGCTCAGGCCATTGTGGAGGCCGTCCGGGATTGGCACCATTACTTGGCTGGAAAACGATTCACCCTGCTCACGGACCAGCGGTCCGTGGCGTTCATGTTCAACAACATGTTAAGGGGTAAGATCAAAAATGATAAAATCTTGAGGTGGAGAATCGAACTCTCCACCTACAACTATGATATGATGTACCGTCCGGGGAAGCTCAATGAGCCCTCAGATGCCCTGTCGCGTGGAACATGTGCCAGTGTGCAGGAGGACCGGCTACAGGCCCTCCACAATGATCTCTGCCATCCGGGGATCACTCGGCTCTTCCATTTTGTAAAGGCCCGGAATCTACCCTACTCCGTAGAGGATGTCAGGTCGATAACTCGAAGCTGCCAGGTATGTGCTGAATGCAAGCCGCACTTCTACCGACCTGACAGGGCACACCTCATTAAGGCCACTCGCCCTTTTGAAAGACTGAGTGTTGATTTCAAGGGCCCCCTTCCTTCGACAGATCGGAATGTGTATTTCCTCAACGTGGTTGACGGGTACTCCCGATTCCCTTTTGCCATTCCCTGTTCAGACGTGACCGCTGCCACGATTATCAAAGCATTGCGGGATCTTTTCACCCTGTTTGGTTACCCCAGTTATATCCACAGTGATAGGGGCTTGTCGTTTATGAGTGACGACTTGAGGCAATACCTGCTCTCAAAAGGGATTGCCTCAAGTAGGACTACGAGTTACAACCCCAGGGGTAACGGGCAGGTCGAAAGAGAAAACGCTACAGTCTGGAAGGCTGTCTTACTGGCGTTGAGGTCTAAAGGTCTTCCAGTCTCCCGTTGGCAAGAGGTACTTTCTGATGCGCTCCATTCAATCCGGTCCCTCCTGTGTACAGCAACCAACGCTACCCCACATGAGCGGATGTTTACCTTCCCTAGGAAGTCTTCCTCTGGGACCTCACTGCCGTCTTGGTTGACGTACTCAGGACCTGTCCTCCTGCGGCGGCATGTTAGGACCCGCAAGTCCGACCCTTTGGTTGAACAGGTCCATCTCCTCCACGCCAACCCTCAATATGCCTATGTGGCATATCCTGACGGGCGAGAGGACACGGTCTCTATTAGAGATCTGGCGCCTGCAGGGGACCTGGAAACCCCCGTCGCTCCCGCACCCCTGGTTAGGGACCCCTTGCCCTTTATCTCCCCTCCTGACACGGCGCGGACAGTATCGGGACCACCACTTAATCCTCTTACTCCCGTGTACAGCTTGCCTGAGTCCAGGAGATTGTCGCCACCTCGGGGCATTCCTGAGTCCAGGAGATTGTCGCCACCTTGAGGTCCACCCGTCCGTGAGGAACTGGAGGATTCACTGGACACCGCCTTGGAGAGAGGGTCATCACGGTCACCAGAACCGGCGCTACCGCCAGTGTTGAGGAGGTCGCAGAGATGGTGCGGCCCTCCGATACGACTGAACTTGTGAACATATGGACAGTTTGTACTGTTTTTTTGCCCCACCAGCCTTTGTTTTTAAAGGAGGGGTGAATGTGGTGAACCATAGATGGTTACCACTATGGGTACTGAACCATAGATGGTTATCACTATGGGTACTTGTACAAATGTTACTGTTGTCACTGTTGGGGTTAGGGTTGGGGTGTTCCACCTGTTGGTATTGTTCTGTGGTACACTCCGGTTGGCTCCGCCTACCTGTAGGAGTATAAAGGTCACTGCACTGCCTGGTGACCCTTTAGTCTGGGATTGTATTGTTAAGCAGTATGCTCCATTCTTGTTACTCATAAAAGCCTTTATTTCCCGGGTACGATCCAGCCTCCCGAGTGATTTAATCGCGCATCAGCCTGTACATTTCATACAACTCTCTCTTCCTCTTAATCAGTGTTACAATCTCCCTCGAGAACCAAGGTTCCTTATTCCTATTTACTTTGCCTTTAATCCTGACAGGAACATACAAACTCTGCACTCTCAAAATTTCTCCTTTGAAGGCCTCCCACTTTCCATTTACATCCTTACCAGAGAACAGCCTGTGCCAATCCACACTTCCCAGATCCCTTCTCATTTCGTCAAATTTGGCCTTTTTCCAGTTCAGAACTTCAACCCGAGGACCAGATCTATGCTTATCCATGATCAGATTGAAACTAATGGCATTATGATCACTGGATCCAAAGAATTCCTTCACACTCACATCCATCACCTGCCCCAACTCATTTCCCAAGAGGAGATCCAATATCGCATCCTCTCCTTGTATCACATGAGTCTTAATCTTCTTAACCAACCTGCCATGTGGGACTTTGTCAAATGCCTTTCTGAGGCGTTAGAGAGAGTGCAGAGAAGGTTCACGAGGATGTTGCCTGGTATGGAGGGTCTTAGCTATGAGGAGAGATTGGGTAAACTGGGATTGTTCTCCCTGGAAAGACGGAGAATGAGGGGAGATCTAATAGAGGTGTACAAGATTATGAAGGGGATAGATAGGGTGAACGGTGGGAAGCTTTTTCCCAGATCAGAAGTGACGATCACGAGGGGTCACGGGCTCAAGGTGAGAGGGGCGAGGTATAACTCAGATATTAGAGGGATGTTTTTTACACAGAGGGTGGTGGGGGCCTGGAATGCGCTCCCAAGTAGGGTGGTGGAGGCAGGCACGCTGACACCGTTTAAGACTTACCTGGATAGTCACATGGGCAGCCTGGGAATGGAGGGAGACAAATGATTGGTCTAGTTGGACCAAGGAGCGGCACAGGCTTGGAGGGCCGAAGGGCCTGTTTCCTGTGCTGTACTGTTCTTTGTTCTTTATCACAACTTTGTGTTTCTTGCAGTTGTCAGCTATCTCTCTGCTGATTTGCTCCTCCAATTCTCGCTGACTATTGGGTGGTCTATAATACAACCTCATTAATGTGGTCATACCTTTCCTGTTTCTCAGCTCCACCCATTGGTCCTCCTTTGCTGAATGTTAAACTGCTCCCAATCCTCGGGCCTGTTGCTTTTTGTTGCTAATTGTTCGGCTTCTGCCTTGAATCTGATACAATCTCTAATTTCCCTGTCAGCCATGGTCCGGCCACAATTCCCTTTCCACTCTTGCGCCAAACAGGAATTAACAACTTCTGGAGTTCACCTATTTGTTCTTTAAATGCCTGCCATTGCCTGTCCACTGTCTTTCCTTTCAGTAATGTTTCCCAGTCCATCATGGCCAATTCATGCCTCATACCATCAGTTCCCTTTACTGAGATTCAGGACCCTGGTCTCAGAATCAACTACATCATTATCCATCTTGACAACGAATGCTACCATATTATGGTCACTTGTCCCCAAGGGTTCTCTCACAATGAGATTGCCAACTAATCATAGAACATAGAAAAGCTACAGCACAAACAGGCCCTTCGGCCCACAAGTTGCGCCGAACAATTTCATTACCTTCTAGGCTCATCTTACCTTCTATCTTACTAACCTCCATGAACCTATCCAAAAGTCTCTTAAAAGACTCAATCGAATCCGCTTCCACCACCACTACCGGCAGCCGATTCCACACACCCACCACCCTCTGAGTGAAAAACTTACCCCTAACATCTCCTCTGTACCTACTCCCCAGCACCCTAAACCTGTGGCCTCTCATGACAACCATTTCAGCCCTGGGTAAAAGCCTCTGAGAATCCACTCTATCAATACCTCTGAACATCTTATACACCTCTAATCAGGTCACCTCTCATCCTCTGCCTCTCCAAGGAGAATAGACCTCGCTCTCTCAACCTATCCTCATAAGGCATACCACTTAATCCCGGCAACATCCTCGTAAATCTCCTCTGCACCCGTTCTATGGCTTCCACATCCTTTCTGTAATGAGGTGACCAGAGCAGGGCACAGTACTCCAGGTGGGATCTGACCAGCCTCCTATACAGCTGCAGCATTATCTCCCGATTTCTAAACTCAATTAGAACCATAGAACCATAGAAAATTACAGCTCTGAAACAGGCCTTTTGGCCCTTCTTGTCTGTGCCGAACCATTTTATGCCAAGTCCCACTGACCTGCACTTGGACCATATCCCTCCACACCCCTCTCATCCATGAACCCGTCCAAGTTTTTCTTAAATGTTAAAGTTTACCACTTTATCCGGCAGCTCATTCCACACTCCCACCACTCTCTGCGTGAAGAAGCCCCCCCTAATATTCCCTTTAAACTTTTCTCCTTTCACCCTTAACCCATGCCCTCTGGTTTTTTTCTCCCCTAGCCTCAGCGGAAAAAGCCTGCTTGCATTCACTCTATCTATACCCATCAAAATCTTATACACCTCTATCAAATCTCCCCTCAATCTTCTACGCTCCAGGGAATAAAGTCCCAACCTATTCAATCTCTCTCTGTAACTCAGCTTCTCAAGTCCCGGCAACATCCTTGTGAACCTTCTCTGCACTCTTTCAATCTTATTTACATCCTTCCTGTAACTAGGTGACCAAAACTGTACACAATACTCCAAATTCGGCCTCACCAATGCCTTATATAACCTTACCATAACACTCCAACTTTTATACTCGATACTCCGATTTATAAAGGCCAATGTACCAAAGGCACTCTTTACGACCCTATCCACCTGTGACGTCACTTTCAGGGAATTCTGTACCTGTATTCCCAGATCCCTCTGTTCAACTGCACTCTTCAGAGTCCTACCATTTACCCTGTACGTTCTTCTTTGGTTTGTCCTTCCAAAGTGCAATATCTCACACTTATCTGCGTTAAATTCCATTTGCCATTTTTCAGCCCATTTTTCTAGTTGGTCCAAATCCCTCTGCAAGCTTTGAAAACCTTCCTCACTGTCCACTACACCTCCAATCTTTGTATCATCAGCAAATTTGCTGATCCAATTTACCACATTATCATCCAGATCATTGATATAGATGACAAACAACAATGGACCCAACACCGATCCCTGCGGCACACCACTAGTCACAGGCCTCCACTCAGAGAAGCAATCCTCCACAACCACTCTCTGGCTTCATCCATTGAGCCAGTGTCTAATCCAATTTACTACCTCCCCATGTATACCCAGCGACTGAACCTTCCTAACTAACCTCCCATGAGGGACCTTGTCAAAGGCCTTGCTGAAATCCAGGTAGACAACATCCACCGCCTTCCCTTCATCCACTTTCCTGGTAACCTCCTCGAAAAACTCTAATAGATTGGTCAAACATGACCTACCACGCACAAAGCCATGTTGACTCTCCCTAATAAGTCCCTGTCTATCCAAATATTTGTAGATCCGATCCCTTATCACACCTTCCAATAACTTGCCCACCACCGACGTCAAACTTACTGGCCTATAATTTCCCGGATTTCTTTTGGAACCTTTTTTAAACAACGGAACAACATGAGCCACCCTCCAATCATCCGGCACCTCCCCCGTGAATACTGACATTTTAAATATGTCTGCCAGGGCCCCTGCAAGTTCAACATTCCTCTATTGATGAAGGCCAGTATTCCATACGCCTTCTTAACCACAGGCTCCACCTGCGACGCCGCTTTGAGCGTCCTATGAACCCGGACCCCAAGATCCCTCTGTTCTTCCACTCTGCCAAGCGTCTTACCCTTAATATTATATTCTTTCATCCTATTCGACCTGCCAAAATGAACCACTGCACACTTATCTGGGTTGAAGTCCATCTGCCACTTCTCCGCCCAGTCTTGCATCTTATCTATGTCTCATTGCAACTGCTGACATCCCTCCACACTATCCACAACACGTCCAACCTTTGTGTCATCAGCAAACTTGCCAACCCATCCTTCCAGTTCCTCATCCAGGTCATTTCTAAAAATCACAAAGAGCAAGGGTCCCAGAACAGATCCCTGGGGCACCCCACTGGTGACCGACCTCCACTCTGAAAAAGACCCATCTACAACCACTCTTTGCCTTCTGTGGGCAAGCCAGTTCTGAATCCACAAAGCAACGTCCCCTTGTATCCCATGCCCCTTCACTTTCTCCATCAGCCTTGCATGGGGCACCTTATCAATCGCCTTTCTGAAATCCATATAAACCACATCTACCGCTCTTCCCCCGTCTAAGTGTCCAGTCACATTTTCAAAAAACTGAATCAGCCTTGTAAGGCATGATCTGCCTTGGACACGGTGGAAGACACAAATAGTTTACCGAATATTAACGAGGGTTGGTAGGAGGAGAGGTACTCAATACAATTAATGTTACCAGGGAGGCAGTGCTTGGTAAACTAATGGGACTGAAGGACAAGTCCCCGGGCCCGGATGGAATGCATCCCAGGGTACTGAAAGAAATGTCAGAGGTAATAGTGGATGCGTTAGTTGTTATTTATCAAAATTCGTTGGATTCTGGGGTAGTGCCGGCGGATTGGAAAACGGCTAATGTTACGCCACTGTTTAGAAAAGGAAATAGACAAAAGGCGGGTAACTATAGGCCGGTCAGCTTAACGTCTGTAGTTGGGAAAATGCTGGAATCCATCATTAAAGAAGAAATAGCAGGCCATCTGGATAAGAATGGTTCGATTAAGCAGACGCAGCATGGATTCATGAGGGGAAAGTCGTGCTTGACAAACTTGTTGGATTTTTATGAAGATGTGACTAGTGCGGTTGACGGAGGGGAACCGGTGGATGCGGTGTTTTTGGATTTCCAAAAGGCATTTGATAAGGTGCCTCACAAAAGGTTGCTGAAGAAGATTGGGTCACACGGAGTTGGGGGAAGGGTGTTAGTGTGGATTGGGGATTGGCTATCCGACAGGAAGCAGAGAGTCGGAATAAATGGGTGCTTTTCTGGTTGGCAGATGGTAACTAGTGGCGTGCCGCAGGGATCGGTACTGGGGCCTCAACTATTTCCGATTTATATAGATGATCTGGAGGAGGGGACTGAGTGTTGGGTAACAAAGTTTGCAGACGACACAAAGATAAGTGGAAAAGTGAATCGTGTGGAGGGCGTAGAAGGTCTGCAGAGAGATTTGGAAAGGCTGAGTGAGTGGACGAGGATCTGGCAGATGGAGTATAAGGTTGTTGGCGCGAGTGGGCGAACACGGCCACTTCGGACTCAGAGTCAGGTTCAACAGCGGTACAGCTTTATTAACGTCTTGGAATTGACGCTGGGATATAGAACATAGAACAGTACAGCACAGAACAGGCCCTTCGGCCCACAATGTTGTGCCGAGCTTTATCTGAAACCAAGATCAAGCTATCCCACTCCCTATCATCCTGGTGTGCTGCATGTGCCTATCCAATAACCACTTCAATGTTCCGAACGTTTCTGACTCCACTATCACTGCAGGCAGTCCATTCCACACCCCAACCACTCTCTGCGTAAAGAACCTACCTCTGATATCCTTCCTATATCTCCCACCATGAACCCTATAGTCATGCCCCATTATAATAGCTCCATCCACCCGAGGAAATAGTCTTTGAACGTTAACTCTATCTATCCCCTTCATCATTTTATAAACCTCTATTAAGTCTCCCCTCAGCCTCCTCCGCTCCAGAGTGAACAGCCCGAGCTCCCTCAACCTTTCCTCATAAGACCTACCCTCCAAACCAGGCAGCATCCTGGTAAATCTCCTCTGCACTCTTTCCAGCGCTTCCACATCCTTCTTATAGTGAGGTGACCAGAACTGCACACAATATTCGAAATGTGGTCTCACCAAGGTCCTGTACAGTTGCAGCATAACCCCACGGCTCTTAAACTCCAACCCCCTGTTAATAAAAGCTAACACACTATAGGCCTTCTTCACAGCTCTATCCACTTGAGTGGCAACCTTTAGAGATCTGTAGATATGGACCCCAAGATCTCTCTGTTCCTCCACAATCTTCAGAACCCTACCTTTGACCCTATAATCCACATTTAAATTAGGCCTACCAAAATGAATCACCTCCCATTTATCAGGGTTAAACTCCATTTGCCATTTTTCAGCCCAGCTTTGCATCCTATCTCTGTCTCTTTGCAGCCTACAACCGCCCTCCACCTCATCCACTACTCCACCAATCTTGGTGTCATCAGCAAATTTATTGATCCACCCTTCAGCCCCCTCCTCTAAGTCATTAATAAAAATCACAAAGAGCAGAGGACCAAGCACTGATCCCTGCGGCACTCAGCTAGCAACCTGCCTCCAGTCCGAAAATTTTCCATCCACCACCACCCTCTGTCTTCGATCAGATAGCCAGTTACCTATCCAATCAGCCAACTTTCCCTCTATCCCACACCTCCTTACTTTCATCACAAGCCGACCATGGGGGACCTTATCAAACGCCATACTAAAATCCACGTATATGACATCAACTGCCCTACCTTCATCAACACACTTAGTTACCTCCTCAAAAAATTCAATCAAATTTGTGAGGCACGACTTGCCCTTCAAGAATCTGTGCTGACTATCCCGGATTAATCTGCATCTTTCTAAATGGTCGTAAATCCCATCCCTCAGGACCTTTTCCATCAATTTACCAACCACCGAAGTAAGACTAACCGGCCTATAATTACTAGGGTCATTTCTATTCCCTTTCTTAAACAGAGGAACAACATTCGCCACTCTCCAGTCCTCTGGCACCATCCCCGTGGACAGTGACGACCCAAAGATCAAAGCCAAAGGCTCTGCAATCTCATCCCTTGCCTCCCAAAGGATATATTTCATCAGGCCCAGGGGACTTATCGACCTTCAGTTTATTCAAAACTGCCAGTACATCCTCCCTCCGAACATCTATTTCCTCCAGCCTATTAGCCTGTAACACCTTCTCTTCCTCAAAAACATGGCCCCTCTCCTTGGTGAACACTGAAGAAAAGTATTCATTCATCACCTCGCCTATCTCTACTGACTCCATACACAAGTTCCCACTACTGTCCTTGACCGGCCCTAACCTCACCCTGGTCATTCTTTTATTCCTCACATAAGAGTAAAAAGCCTTGAGATTTTCCTTGATCCGACCCACCAAGGACTTCTCATGTCCCCTCCTAGCTCTCCTAAGCCCCTTTTTCAGCTCATTCCTTGCTAACTTGTAACCCTCAATCCAGCCATCTGAACCTTGTTTCCTCATCCCTACATAAGCTTCCCTCTTCCTTTTCACAAGACTTTCCACCTCTTTCGTGAACCATGGTTCCCTCACTCGGCCATTTCCTCCCTGCCTGACAGGGACAAACCTATCAAGGACACCCAGTATTTGTTCCTTGAAAAAGTTCCACTTTTCATTAGTGCCTTTCCCTGACAGTTTCTGTTCCCAACTTATGGCCCCTAATTCTTGCCTAATCGCATCATAATTACCTCTCCCCCAATTATAAACCTTGCCCTGCCGTACGGCCCTATCCCTCTCCATTGCAATAACAAAAGACACCGAATTGTGGTCACTATCTCCAAAGTGCTCTCCCACAACCAAATCTAACACTTGGCCCGGTTCATTTCCCAGTACCAAATCCAATGTGGCCTCACCTCTTGTCGGCCTATCCACATATTGTGTCAGGAAACCCTCCTGCACACACTGCACAAAAACTGCCCCATCCGATCTATTTGACCTACAAAGGTTCCAATCAATATTTGGAAAGTTAAAGTCCCCCATGACAACTACCCTGTGACCCCCACACCAATCCATAATCTGCTTAGCAATTTCTTCCTCCACATCTCTATTACTATTTGGGGGCCTATAGTAAACTCCTAACAACGTGACCGCTCCTTTCCTATTTCTAACCTCAGCTCATATTACCTCAGTGTGCAGATCCCCCTCGAAGTGCCTTTCCGCAGCCATTAAACTATCCTTGATTAACAATGCTACTCCTCCACCTCTTTTACCAGCTTCCCTACACTTACTGAAACATCTATACCCCGGAACGTCCAACAACCATTCCTGTCCTTGTTCTACCCACGTCTCCGTAATGGCCACAACATCGTAGTCCCAAGTACCAATCCACGCCCCAAGTTCATCTACCTTGTTCCGGATGCTCCTTGCATTGAAGTAGACACACTTCAACCCACCTTCCTGTCTACCGGTACCCACCCTTGACCCTGATACCTTCCCCAATACCTCACCACCCTCAACACTGACTTCTGGACTACAACTCCTTTTCCCACTCCCCTGACAAATTAGTTTAAACCCCCCTGAAGAGCCGTATCAAATTTCCCTCCCAGGATATTGGTGCCCCTCTGGTTCAGGTGCACCCCGTCCTGTTTGTACAGGTCCCACCTTCCCCAGAATGTGTTCCAATTATCCACGTATCTGAAACTCTCCCTCCTGCACCATCCCTGCAACCACATGTTTAACTGCACTCTCTCCCTGTTCCTCAACTCGCTATCACGTGGCACCGGCAACGTACCAGAAATGACCACATGTTTTGTCTTGGCTCTCAGCTTCCAGCCCAGCTCCAGAAATTCCTGCTTTAAATCCCCGTCCCTTCTCTTACCTATGTCGTTGGTACCAATGTGTACCACGACTTGTGACTGTTTCCCCTCCCCCTTAAGAATCTAGAAGACACGGTCCGAGACGTCACGGACCCTGGCATCCGGTAGGCAACATACCATCCTCGAGTCTCTTTTGCTGCCACAGAACCTTCTATCTATCTCTCTAACTAACGAGTCCCCAATAACTATTGCCCTCCCGCTCTCCCCCTTACCCTCCCGAGCCACAGAGACGGACCCAGTGCTGGAGATCCTCTCACTGCGGCTCACCACTGGTATGTCGTCCCCCTCAACCGTATCCAAAGCGGAATACTTGTTGCTAAGGGGAATGACCACAGGGGGTCCCTGCACTGACTGCTTCCTCCCAGCCCCTCTCACCGTCACCCATCTATTTTCATTCCTCGGAGTAACTGTATCCCTAAAGCTTCTGTCTATGGCCATCTCTGCGTCCCTAATGATCCTAAGTTCATCCAACTCCAGCTCCAGTTCCCTAACACGGTTTTGGAGGAGCTGCAGATGGGTGCACTTCCCACAGGTGTAATTAGCAGGGACACTGTTGTCGCCCCTCACCTCAAACATCGTGCAAGAGGAACATAGCACTGCCTGCACACCCATCCCCTCTAGATACCTTGCCAGTACCAGGTAGAAACAGCAAAAATGAATTAAACTCACCCCTGCTCGCTCTTTCCCCTGAAGCCCTGTGAGCCAAAGCCCTGACAGCTTTCACTCGGCTTCCCACTCACTCCACAGCCCACTCCTGACACTGCCCGCTGTATAGAGTGACTTTTATACTAAAAAACACAATCTCCCAGAATCCCCTGCAGCCTACTCGCACTTCCTTTAGTTTCAACCCTTGAAAAAAGCCCGGAGTTGGGGTTCTTGATTCCAATTTGGAGTTGGGGACCAAGTGTAGTGTGTCAAAATTCGCAGATCACACTAAGATGGGTGGAAGAGCAAAGTGTGCAGAGGATGCTGAAAGTCTGCAAAGGGATATAGATAGTCTAAGTGAGTGGGCGAGGGTCTGGCAGATGGAGTACAATGTTGGTAAATGTGAGGTCATCCATTTTGGTAGGAATAACAGCAAAGGACGATCATTTAAATGGTAAAAAATTGCAGCATGCTGCTGTGCAGAGGGACCTGGGTGTCCTTATGCAGGAATCTCAAGAAGTTGGTTTGCAGGTGCAGCAGGTAATTAAGAAGGCAAATGGAATTTTGTCCTTCATTGCAAGACGGATGGAGTTTAAAAACAGCGAGGTTATGTTGCAGCTGTATAAGGTGCTGGTGAGGCCACAGCTGGAGTACTGTGTACAGTTTTGGTCTCCTTACTTGAGAAAGGATATACTGGCACTGGAGGGGGTGCAGAGGAGATTTACTAGGTTGATTCCAGAGTTGAGAGGGTTGGCTTATGAGAGACTGAATAGACTGGGGCTGTACTCATTGGAATTCAAAAGAATGAGCGGAGACCTTATAGAAACATATTAGATTATGAAGGGAATAGATAAGATAGAAGCAGGGAAGTTGTTTCCACTGGCGGGTGAAACTAGAACTAGGGGGCACAGCCTCAAAATAAGGGGAAGCAGATTTAGGACCGAGTTGAGGAGGAACTTCTTCACACAAAGGGTTGTGAATCTGTGGAATTCCCTGCCCAGTGAAGCAGTTGAGGCTACCTCATTGAATGTTTTTAAGGCAAGGATAGATAAATTTTTGAACAGTAAAGAAATTAAGGGTTATGATGAATGGGCGGGTAAGTGGAGCTGAGTCCACAAAAAGATCAGCCATAATCTTATTGAATGGCAGAGCAGGCCCGAGGGGCCAGAGGGCCCACTCCTGCTCCTAGTTCTTATGTTCTTAAATCAATGGACTGAGTCTGGTCAGGATATCAGGAATATAGATCACAGGTGAGTCAAATGGAACTGAGCCCAGATACAATCCAATTCAATGACAGACAGGCTTGCAGACTGAACAGCCACTTCCCATTCATAGTTTTTGTTGAGAAGCAAATACCATAAATTTTATTTCATTTTGAGAGTACCTTTATAACATACATACAATGTGTAAGGGATAGGAACGACAGGACTGATCAGTTTCAGAAAATGAAACATCTCAGGTTTGTGTGTGGTGCCTCCTACACCTGTTCTATTGCTAACTGCGCAATGTCGATGGATGCTGTGTGTTCTTGATCACTTGCTTTGACTTTGTCACTGATTTCTTCCACTTGATATTAATTTATTTACAGAATGAGAAAAGCAGCATTGCAAATACATATATGGAATCCTGGGCACTGGTGGGATTTAATATAAACCTACAAAAGACTTGTGCCATTAATTAAACAGGACAGATTCCAAACTCTTCAATAATAGTCGTCCTATAAAACCAGTTATTGCGATACATATTGGTCCAGCCGTTCAAATTCTGGTATCATTGCAATAAAGCAATATTAGCAACTTTTAGTTTATTTAACAAAGGAATACAATAGTGTCAGAATTAGCAGAGCCCTATTCAAACCTAGCACTGAGTCCTTCATCTACTCTTTCAAATACAAACAGCTTTATTGGCATGGCATCAGTTGAATACATTCTCTGAAAGAGTGTAACTGACACTCATTCATCTGTGGGGAAAAAAAGTTAGGCAGGAAATTAAATCTTTTAAATATAACTTTAATAAGAAATCCATTTATTATAAGTTGGCCATTAGCAATTCAAGATGTGATTTACTATTAATAGATGGAGCGAAGGTCTCAGTAAACCTAGTGAGGGAAACGGTGGGGTTTCGGGGGGTGGAATGTGGTTGCGGGCCAACTAATACCAACTCTTCAATAGTGTGGTGATGTGGGTGGAACATTCTTGCTCCTCCTGACTCCACATTCCAGTCAATGTTTTTAAGAAGTGTACCCGTTTCTCAGCAGCCACTGAAATCGTCATGGACCATACCTGCCACCTGCTCGTAACAGGGACTTAAAATACGTATTTGTCCTGTAATTAACACATTGAACAGGCCTAATGCCTGCTTTAGACAGCCTCCAGGGCCACCTGAATAAGCCCTGAAAATCTAACCATCACCTGGAATGCATGTGCAAAGCAACATGAGCTGTTACACTGCTAAATGTCATTGTTGTGCCTGTTTTACACTCAGAAAACATGTACAACAATGTTGAATTTTCCTTCAATTAATATGCAGACATTCAGAAGTTTAACTGCAATTATTTCATGTATTGAAAGATTCATTCAGAAAAAAAATCCCCTCGGCTCAGCCCTAAACCATAATGCAGGATGATCTCAGTGAGAGCATTAATATTGCTCTGCCATTATTAGAACTATCAGGGATGACCAGCCAGTAAATGGGTGACTACCCTGCCCTCTGCCAGTACTATCATTATATTGTTCCCACAAGTAGCCAGTTTGTACAAACTGCTTATACATATTTGATATGAGGTTAGTCCTCAGCTCCTGGTATAATGTTGCTGCCATTTCTTGATATGGTCCATTTTGAGTGGAATAGTAGTGCAGTGCCCGAACCACAAGGTAGTTCATGTTAATCCAAATGGGTCCACGCCAGTAAGGTGGGTCATATTCAGTGTTGCGTTTCAAATAGAGGGGGCTGGATTTTGAAAGTGAGCGCAGGCCATAAGGGGTCCAGAGTTTCTCGTCATCCCTCATATTGTTTAAGATATGTTGAAGTTTTGGAGAGTCAGGCTGAAGAATTTGAAGTAGGAATGGGAACAGACTGACATAGCCAAAAGCATTGACATATTGGAGTTTTGGTTGTTTCCGAACAGAACGGATAAGCCTAGCAGGTTGGACATGCTGTCGTGGCTGGCCAGGTGGTACATAAACTTTCTCTCGTTCAAGAATAATGGACTGACTATGATTCCCATAATCACTAAATGCCTTCAGATCCTCAGACCAGTGCAGTTCTTGAAGCAAAGAGTTGTCGCTTAGCTTTTCATACATGTCCTGGTAGTCCTGATGTGCCTCTCCAAGGATTTTTGCAATATCTGTCATGATCTTTGATGCCAATGTCATCCAACAACGTAGATCAACGTGACGTTCATCCTCAGAAGGGTGTGATGCCCGTGGGTAATCATCAAGGCCAGAGGTCAGAGTTTTTGGATTAAGGAACAGGTTTGTATCAGTGTCACGTCCTCTCCAACGATAGGTGGATGGTAGGGACCCAACTTGGGTTGAATTATACCAATCATACCAAGTCTTCAAACGTGGGAAGAGTCTCTTAAGATAAAACTTGTCCTCTTCACTCAAACTTCCATTTAAATCTTCAATCAGTTTTTGTATTGTGAGGAAGAGTGTAGGAGGGTTGGCATTTTCATTTCTTTGTACAATAAATTCTGCAGGCACCTTACTACGTGCCTCATTGTCTAAAATCTGCTCTCTCGGTATCCAACCTTCTACATTCATCATATCTAACCAGTGTCCAATCACCTCTTTACTAATAGATGGATTCCATTTACTGATCAGAAGTTGATGGAATCCTTCATCCCAGAGGAATCCTCGAGGGAAGAATGAACGGGATGGAACAGCAGTGTACAATGGGCCCTCCAGGTAAGGCAATGGGTACTCATTATACACAGACTGGACATATGACTGACCATAGAAATATCCCATTCCACCTATTGTATTGCTGAAAACAGCTTTAGCAAAGTTTATTTGCTGAGGGGGAAAACCTTTATCTGGCAATTTGAAAATAGCATTAAATTTTTCATCAAATGCTTGTTTCCACCTTTCCAGCTCATTGGTGAAGATCTGCCCAGTTAGATGATCAGGTCGATCAGTGAAGCTTTCAGACTCAAAGCGGACTTCAACCTCAAAGGGAACTTGCACAGTCACTTGATGAACCAAGAAGTTGTCTTGTGTGCTGTCTCCACCTTGTTTTGCAGGTGGCCTGTAGCTGTCCACCCCAATATAGTACCGTCTGGGAGCAGATGCTGTGTTGTACACAAAACGACCATTCAAACTATTTTTCACAATATCTGTCATCATCTCCAAACTTGGACAGTGTGCTTGCAGATAGTTGTAACTGTTACAAGAAAGATAAAAGAAAATAACAAGGTGAAAAGCAAGAAATAACTTCAGTTTGCAATGCTGTGGAATGTTCTGTAGCTTTGTTGGCCAGTTTTAGTCCAGCTGCGTGATGGTGCAAGGGCAATAGTTTAGCAACAGCATTGACAACAAGCATCGTTATTACACTGTGCTAGAAGGGTCAATGTTCCACACTGAAGGTAGAATTGTTGCATGATTTCTTTAGCATGTATTTTTGCACCAGACAGTGCCTTTTTCTAAATGGAGGTCGGTCACCAATGGAGTGCCCCAGGGATCTGTTCTGGGACCCTTGCTGTTTGTCATTTTCATAAATGACCTGGCTGAGGAAGTGGAGGGATGGGTTGGTAAGTTTGCTGACGACACGAAGGTTGGTGGGGTTGTGGATAGTCTGGAGGGATGTCAGAAGTTACAGAGGGACATAGATAGGATGCAAGACTGGGCGGAGAAGTGGCAGATGGACTTCAACCCAGATAAATGCGTCGTGGTCCATTTTGGCAGGTCAAATGGGATGAAGGAGTACAATATAAAGGGAAAGACTCTTAGTACTGCAGAGGATCAGAAGGACCTTTGGGTCTGGGTCCATAGGACTCTGAAATCGGCCCCGCAGGCGGAGGAGGTGGTTAAGAAGGCGTATGGTGTGCTGGCCTTTATCAATCGAGGGATTGAGTTTAGGAGTCTGGGGATAATGATGCAGCTATATAAGACCCTCGTCAGACCCCACTTGGAGGACTGTGCTCAGTTCTGGTCGCCTCACTATAGGAAGGATGTGGAAAAGATTGAAAGGGTGCAGAGGCGATTTACAAGGATGTTGCCTGGATTGAGTGGCATGCCTTATGAGGATAGGCTGAGGGAGCTCGGTTTTTTCTCCTTGGAGAGACGTAGGATGAGAGGAGACCTAATAGAGGTGTATAAGATGTTGAGAGGCATGGATCGGGTGGACTCTGAGAGGCTTTTTCCCAGGGTGGAAATGTCTGCTACGAGAGGACACAGGTTTCAGTTGCTGGGGGGTAGGTACAGGGGAGATGTTAGGGGTAAGTCTGTCACACAGAGGGTGGTGGGCGAGTGGAATTGGCTGCTGTCAGTGGTGGTGGAGGCAAACTCAATAGGGTCTTTTAAGAGACTCCTGGATGAGTACATGGAGCTTAATAGGATGGAGGGTTATAGGTAGGTCTAGAAGGTAGGGATGTGTTCGGCACAACTTGTGGGCCGAAGGGCCTGTTTGTGCAGTAGTTTTTCTATGTTTCTATAGTGTCTTTATCTCATTCACAAAGATGACCTGATTGGAGACAACAGTAGAAGAGAAAGTGAGAAAGGGAGGAAAGTGGGAGGTATGGGTGGGGGGGGGGGCGGGCTGAGGGGGGTGGGGGGGCAGGGTCGGGGGGTCGAGGGGTGGGGCCAGTGGAGGGGGGTGGTGGGGCCAGGGGCGGGGACCGAGGGGGGCATGGGGCGGAGAGTGTGGGATGGGTGGGCGAGGGGGGGTGGGGCTTGAGGCGGGGGGCCGGGGAAATGGGGCGGGGGGCCAGGGAATCAAAGAACAAAGAACAGTACAGCACAGGAAACAGGCCCTTCGGCCCTCCAAGCCTGTGCCGCTCCTTGGTCCAACTAGACCAATCGTTTGTATCCCTCCATTCCCAGGCTGCTCATGTGACTATCCAGGTAAGTCTTAAACGATATCAGCGTGCCTGCCTCCACCACCCTACCCGGCAGCACATTCCAGGCCCCCACCACCCTCTGTGTAAAAAACATCCCTCTGATATCTGAGTTATACTTCGCCCCTCTCACCTTGAGCCCGTGACCCCTCGTGATCGTCACCTCCGACCTGGGAAAAAGCTTCCCACTCTTCACCCTATCTATACCCTTCATAATCTTGTATACCTCTATTAGATCTCCCCTCATTCTCCGTCTTTCCAGGGAGAACAACCCCAGTTTACCCAATCTCTCCTCATAGCTAAGACCCTCCATACCAGGCAACATCCTGATAAACCTTCTCTGCACTCTCTCTAACGCCTCCACGTCCTTCTGGTAGTGCGGCGACCAGAACTGGACGCAGTACTCCAAATGTGGCCTAACCAGCGTTCTATACAGCTGCATCATCAGACTCCAGCTTTTATACTCCATACCCCGTCCTATAAAGGCAAGCATACCATATGCCTTCTTCACCACCTTCTCCACCTGTGTTGCCACCTTCAAGGATTTGTGGACTTGCACACCCAGGTCCCTCTGTGTTTCTATACTCCTGATGACTGCCATTTATTGTATAACTCCTCCCTACATTATTTCTTCCAAAATGCATCACTTCGCATTTATCCCGATTAAACTCCATCTGCCACCTCTCCGCCCAATTTTCCAGCCTATCTATATCCTGCTGTATTGCCCGACAATGCTCTTCGCTATCCGCAATTCCAGCCATCTTCGTGTCATCCGCAAACTTGCTGATTACACCAGTTACACCTTCTTCCAAATCATTTATATATATCACAAATAGCAGAGGCCCCCAGTACAGAGCCCTGCGGAACACCACTGATCACAGACCTCCAGCCGGAAAAAGACCCTTCGACCACTACCCTCTGTCTCCTATGGCCAAGCCAGTTCTCCACCCATCTAGCCACTTCTCCTTGTATCCCATGAGCCTTAACCTTCTGAACCAACCTGCCATGTGGGACTTTGTCAAATGCCTTACTGAAATCCATATAGACGACATCCACGGTCCTTCCTTCATCAACCGTTATTGTCACTTCCTCAAAAAACTCCACCAAATTTGTAAGGCACGACCTCCCTCTTACAAAACCACGCTGTCTGTCACTAATGGGATTGTTCCGTTCTAAATGCACATACATCCTGTCTCTAAGAATCCTCTCCAACAACTTCCCTCCCACGGACGTCAAGCTCACCGGCCTATAATTTCCTGGGTTATCCCTGCTACCCTTCTTAAACAACGGGACCACATTCGCTATTCTCCAATCCTCAGGGACCTCACCCGTGTCCAAAGAAGCGACAAAGATTTCCGTCAGAGGCCCAGCAATTTCATCTCTCGTCTCCCTGAGCAGTCGAGGATAGATGCCTTCAGGCCCTGGGGCTTTGTCAGTTTTAATGTTCCCTAAAAAACCTAACACTTCCTCTCTTGTAATGGAGATTTTCTCTAATGGGTCAACACCTCCCTCCGAGACACTCCCGGTTAACTCGCCCCTCTCCTTCGTGAATACCGATGCAAAGTATTAGAACATAGAAAGCCACAGCACAAACAGGCCCTTCGGCCCACAAGTTGCGCCGATCACATCCCCACCTCTAGGCCTATCTATAGCCCTCAATCCCATTAAATCCCATGTACTCATCCAGAAGTCTCTTAAAAGACCCCAACGAGTTTGCCTCCACCACCACCGACGTCAGCCGATTCCACTCACCCACCACCCTCTGAGTGAAAAACTTACCCCTGACATCCCCCCTGTACCTACCCCCCAGCACCTTAAACCTGTGTCCTCTCGTAGCAACCATTTCAGCCCTTGGAAATAGCCTCTGAGAGTCCACCCTATCCAGACCCCTCAACATCTTGTAAACCTCTATCAGGTCACCTCTCATCCTTCGTCTCTCCAGGGAGAAGAGACCAAGCTCCCTCAACCTATCCTCATAAGGCATGCCCCCCAATCCAGGCAACATCCTTGTAAATCTCCTCTGCACCCTTTCAATGGCTTCAACATCTTTCCTGTAATGAGGTGACCAGAACTGCGCGCAGTACTCCAAGTGGGGTCTAACCAGGGTCCTATAAAGCTGCAGCATTATCTCCCGACTCCTAAACTCAATCCCTCGATTAATGAAGGCTAGTACGCCATACGCCTTCTTGACCGCATCCTCCACCTGCGAGGCCGATTTAAGAGTCCTATGGACCCGGACCCCAAGGTCCTTCTGATCCTCTACACTGCTAAGAATGGTACCCTTCATTTTATACTGCTGCTCCATCCCATTGGATCTGCCAAAATGGATCACCACACACTTATCCGGGTTGAAGTCCATCTGCCACTTCTCCGCCCAGTCTTGCATTCTATCTATGTCTCGCTGCAACTTCTGACATCCCTCCAAACTATCCACAACACCACCTACCTTGGTGTCGTCAGCAAACTTACCAACCCATCCCTCCACTTCCTCATCCAGGTCATTTATGAAAATGACAAACAGCAAGGGTCCCAGAACAGATCCCTGGGGCACTCCACTGGTCACTGACCTCCATGCAGAGAAAGACCCCTCCACAGCCACTCTCTGCCTTCTGCAGGCAAGCCAGTTCTGGATCCACAAGGCAACAGCCCCTTGGATCCCATGCCCTCTCACTTTCTCAAGAAGTCTTGCATGGGGGACCTTATCGAACGCTTTGCTGAAGTCCATATAGACCACATCCACCGCTCTTCCTTCGTCAATGTGCTTGGTCACATTTTCAAAGAACTCAACCAGGCTCGTAAGGCACGACCTGCCCCTGACAAAGCCGTGCTGACTACTTTTGATCATACTAAACTTCTCTAGATGATCATAAATCCTGTCTCTCAGGATCCTCTCCATCAACTTACCAACCACTGAGGTTAGACTCACCGGTCGGTAATTTCCCGGGCTGTCCCTGTTCCCTTTCTTGAATATAGGGACCACATCCGCAATCCTCCAATCCTCCGGAACCTCTCCCGTCTCCATCGACGATGCAAAGATCATCGCCAAAGGCTCTGCAATCTCCTCCCTCGCCTCCCACAGTAACCTGGGGTACATCCCATCCGGTCCCGGCGACTTACCAACCTTGATGCCATTCAATAGTTCCAACACATCCTCTTTCTTTATGTCCACATGCTCGATCCTTTCTGTCCTCCGCAATCCAGCAGTACAACCACCCAGATCCCTTTCCACCGTGAATACCGAGGTAAAGTATTCATTAAGCAGCTCCGCCATTTCTAACGGTTCCGCACAAACTTTTCCCCCTTCACCTTTTAAGGGTCCTATGCCTTCACATCTCATCCTTTTACTCTTGACATATTTGTAGAAAGCCTTGGGATTCTCCTTAATCTTACCCGCCAAGGTCTTCTCATGACCCCTTCTCGCTCTCCTAATTTCCTTCTTAAGCTCCTTCCTACATCGCGTATACTCCTCTAAATCCTTAACACCTCCTAGCTCTCTGAACCTTCTGTACGCCTCTCTTTTCTTATTCACCAGGTTCATCACAACCTTCGTGCACCACGGTTCCCGTACCCTACCAACACCCCCCTGTCTCATCGGAACGTTGTCATGCAGAGCTCCAGACAAACATTCCTTGAAAATCCTCCACTTTCCTTCGGTACTTTTCCCCAAGAATGCCTCCTTCCAATTTACCCGTCTAATTTCCTCCCTGATGACACTGTATTTCCCTTTACTCCAGAGAAACACTTTCCTAGCCTGCCTGACCCTATCTCTTTCCAATGCTATCGTGAAGGAGATAGAATTATGATCGCTATCCCCAAGATGCTCACCCACCGAGAGATCCTCCACCTGTCCAGGTTCATTAGCCAGCACCAGATCAAGAACAGCCTCTCCTCTAGTAGGCTTATCCACATACTGTGTCAGGAAACTCTCCTGGACACACCTAACAAACTCATCTCCATCCAAACCCCTAGCCCTAGGGATATTCCAATCTATGTTTGGGAAATTAAAATCTCCCATCACGACAACTCTGTTATTCCTACATCTCTCCAGGATCTGTTTCCCCATCTGCTCCTCAACATCTCTGTTACTATTGGGCGGCCTATAGAAAACACCCAGCAAAGTTACCGACCCCTTCCTGTTCCTAACCTCCACCCACAGAGATTCCGTAGTCAGTCCCTCCACGGCGTCCACCTTCTCTACAGCCGTGACACTATCCCTGATCAACAGTGCCACTCCCCCCCCTCTCTTGCCTCCCTCCCTGTCCTTCCTGAAACATCTAAAACCCGGCACCTGAAGCACCCAGTCCTGTCCCTGAGACATCCAAGTCTCCGTAATGGCCACCACATCACAATTCGAAGCAGCAATCCACGCTCCAAGCTCATCCACTTTATTCACTACACTCCTGGCATTAAAATAGACACATCTCAGACCTTCAGCCTGAGCACTTCCCTTCTCCCTCACTCGTCTAACCTCCCTCTTACCCTGTCTACATTCCTTATCTATTTGCGAGCTAACCTCCTCGCTCTCAGTCCCCTCATTTCGATTCCCTCCCCCCAACCTTTCTAGTTTAAAGTCTCACCAGTAGCCTTAGCCAACCTTCCCGCCAGGATCTCCCCTATTCCCTTGGGTTCTAAGCATAATTCCCCTCCTTTGTCCCTGAGAGGTCCGATTTTCTCCCTGACAACTCTTTTGTTCCTAACGTATGAATAGAATGCCTGAGGATTCTCCTTAATCCTGCCTGCCAAGAACATCTCGTGACCTCTTTTTGCCCTTCTAACTCCCCGTTTGAGTTCTTTCCTACTCTCTCTGTATTCCTCCAGAGCTCCATCTGTTTTCAGTTGCCTGGACTTAACGTACGCCTCCCTTTTCATTTTAATCAGATCCTCAATTTCCCTGGTTATCCTCGGCTCTCAGGGGCGAGGGGGGTGGGTGCGGGGGGTGGGGCGCAGGGGGCAGGGACGGGGGGCAGGAGGGCACATACAGCAAGGCAATATGGGTAGAGCTCAGGAATAGGAAAGGTGCAGTCACAATGTTGGGGGTTTACTGCAGGCCACCCAGCAGCCAGCGGGATAATTGATTTTAGAGTCCATTGTTAAAGATGAGAATAGGAAGATAGTGCAGCTCAACACGTGGCTAAACAGCTGGTGTAGGAGGAAAGGTGTCAGATATCTGGACCATTGGGGTCTCTTCTGGGACAGGTGGGACCTGTACAAGAAGGACGGGCTGCATCTAAACTGGAAGGGCATAAATATTCTGGCTGGGGGTTTGCTCGTGTCAAACGGGAGGATTTAAACTAGTTTGGCCGGGGGGTGGGAACCAAAGCAAAGGTGAATTAACTGAAGGGGAACCAGAGAGTAGGGCCAGTAAGACTCAGAGAAACAGCAGTCAGGGTGGGATTGCTCATCAGAGAGGGTCTGGTGGACTGAAGTGCATTTGTTTCAATGTGAGAAGTGTAACAGGTAAGGCAGATGAACTTAGAGCTTGGATTAGTACGAGGAACTACGATGTTGTTGCCATTACAGACTTGGTTAAGGGAAGGACAGGATTGGCAGCTTAACACTCCCAGAAATCCTGAGGGGGGAGGGAGAGGAGCCAGAGGTAGTGGTACATATTGGTACCGCTGATGTGGGAAGGAAGGGGGAAGGGGTCATGAAAAGAGAGTATAGGGAATTGGGGAGACAGCTGAGAAGGAGGAAAGCAAAGGTAGTAATCTCAGACTTGCTGCCTGTGCCACGGGAGGGTGAGAGCAGGAATGGAGTGAGGTGGAGGATGAATGTGTGGCTGAGGGAGTGGTGCAGGGGGCAGGGATTCAGGTTCCTGGACCATTGGAACCTCTTTAGGGGCAGGTGTGACCTGTACACAAAAAACGGGTGGCACTTGAATCCCAGGGGGACCAATATCCTGGCAGGAAGGTTGGCTAAGGCTACTGGGGAGAGTTTAAACTAGATAGGTTGGGGGGAGGGGATCGAGACGAGGTGACTGGGAGCGAGGGAGTTAGCTCGCAAACAGAGAAGCGTTATAGACAGTGCAGGAGGGAGGATGGACGGGGAATAGAGAATGGGAGAGCTCAGATCAAAGGATTGAGATGTGTTTACTTCAATGCCAGGAGTATGGTGAATAAAGGGGATGAGCTCAGAGCGTGGATCGATGCCTGGAAGTGTGATGTGGTGGCCATTACGGAGACTTGGATGTCTCAGGGACAGGACTGGATACTCCAGGTGCCGGGATTCAGATGTTTCAGGAAGGACAGGGAGGGAGGCAAGAGAGGGGGTGGAGTGGCACTGCTGATCAGGGATAGTGTCACAGCTGTAGAGAAGGTGTATGCTGTGGAGGGATTGTCTACAGAGTCTCTGTGGGTGGAAGTTCAGAGTGGGAAGGGGTCGATCACTTTGCTGGGAGTTTTCTATGGGCCGCCCAATAGTAACAGGGAGGTGGAGGAGCAGATAGGGAAACAGATCCTGGAGAGTTGAAATAATAGCAGAGCTGTTGTGATGGGAGACTTTAATTTCCCAAACATAGATTGGAATATCCTTAGGGTAAGGGGATTGGATGGGGAGGAGTTTGTTAGGTGTGTTCAGGAGGGTTTCCTGACACAGCATGTGGACAAGCCGACAAGAGGAGAGGCTGTACTTGATCTGATACTGACCAATGAGCCTGGACAGGTGTCAGATCTCTCAGTGGGAGAGCATCTTGGGGATAGCGATCATAACTCTATCTCCTTTATGCTTGCATTGGAAAAAGGGAGGATCAGGCAAGCTAGGAAAGCGTTTATATGGAGTAAGGGTAAATATGAAGACATAAGGCAGCAAATTAGAGGAGTAAATTGGAAGGCAGTATTCTCGGGGAAATGTACTGAAGAGAGGTGGCAGTTTTTCAAGGAACGTCTGTCGAGAGTTCTACAGGACAACGTTCCGAGCAGATAGGGTGGAGTTGGTAGGTTAAAGGAACCGTGGTGCACGAAAGCTGTGAGGGACCTAGTCGAGAGGAAAAGGAAAGCGTACAAAAGGTTCAGAGAGCTTGGCGAAGATAGGGATCTAGATGAGTATACGGCTTGTAGAAAGGGACTAAAGAAGGAAATTAGGAGAGCCAGAAGGGGTCACGAGAAGGCCTTAGCAAGTAGAATTAAGGAAATACCCTAAGGCACTCTATAAATATGTGAAGACAAAAAGGATGAGACGTGAAGGAATAGGGCCTATAAAAGGTGAAGGCGGGAAAATCTGTATGGAACCAGTAGAGATGGCAGAGGTGCTGAATGAGTATTTTGCCTCGGTTTTTACAGAGGAGAAGGACCTGGGTGGATGTACTGCGGGCTTGCGGTGGACTGAAAAGATTGAGTATGTGGACTTTAAGAAAGAGGTTGTGCTGGAATCTTTGAATGGCATCAAGATAGATAAGTCGCCGGGTCCGGATGGGATGTACCCCAGGTTACTGTGGGAGGCGAGGGAAGAGATTGCAGAGCCTCTGGCGATGATCTTTGTGTCGTCGATGGAGGCGGGAGAGGTGCCGGAGGATTGGAGGAATGCGGATGTGGTTCCTATTTTCAAGAAGGGGAATAGGGATAGCCCAGGTAATTACCGACTGGTGAATCTAAGCTCAGTGGTTGGTAAACTGATGGAGAAGATCCTGAGAGACAGGATTTATGAGCATTTAGAGAGGTTTAGTATGCTCAAGAATACTCAGCATGGCTTTGTCAAAGGCAGATCGTGCCTTACGAGCCTGGTGGAGTTCTTCGAAAATGTGACTAAACACATTGATGAAGGGAAAGCGGTAGATGTGGTTTATATGGATTTTAGCAAGGCTTCGATAAGGTCCCCCATGCAAGGCTTCTAGAAAAAGTGAGAAGGCATGGGATCCAAGGGGCTGCTGCACTGTGGATGCAGAACTGGCTTGCCCAAAGGAGGCAGAGAGTGTATGTAGATGGGTCTTTTTCTAAATGGAGGTCGGTCACCAGTGGTGTGCCCCAGGGATCTGTTCTGGGACCCTTGCTGTTTGTCATTTTCATAAATGACCTGGATGAGGAAGTGGAGGGATGTGTTGGTAAGTTTGCCGACGACACGAAGGTTGGTGGGGTTGTGGATAGTCTGGAGGGATGTCAGAAGTTACAGAGGGACATAGATAGGATGCAAGACTGGGCGGAGAAGTGGCAGATGGACTTCAACCCAGATAAATGCGTGGTGGTCCATTTTGGCAGGTCAAATGGGATGAAGGAGTACAGTATAAAGGGAAAGACTCTTAGTACTGTAGAGGGGCTGAGGGGAGACTTAATAGAGGTTTATAAAATGATGAAGGGGATAGATAGAGTGAACGTTCAAAGACTATTTCCTCGGGTGGATGGAGCTATTACAAGGGGGCATAACTATAGGGTTCGTGGTGGGAGATACAGGAAGGATATCAGAGGTAGGTTCTTTACGCAGAGAGTGGTTGGGGTGTGGAATGGACTGCCTGCAGTGATAGTGGAGTCAGACACTTTAGGAACACTTAAGCGGTGATTGGATAGGCACATGGAGCACACCAGGATGATAGGGAGTGGGATAGCTTGATCTTGGTTTCAGATAAAGCTCGGCACAACATCGTGAGCCGAAGGGCCTGTTCTGTGCTGTACTGTTCTATGTTCTAACTGCCCTACCTTCATCAACACACTTAGTTACCTCCTCAATAAAATCCTATCAAATTTGTGAGGCACGACTTGCCCTTCACGAATCCGTGCTGACTATCCCGGATTAATCCGCATCTTTCTAAATGGTCGTAAATCCCATCCCTAAGGACCTTTTCCATCAATTTACCAACCACCGAAGTAAGACTAACCGGTCTATAATTACCAGGGTCATTTCTATTCCCTTTCTTAAACAGAGGAACAACATTCGCCACTCTCCAGTCCTCTGGCACCATCCCCGTGGACAGCGAGGACCCAAAGATCAAAGCCAAAGGCTTTGCAATCTCAGAGAGTGTGAGAGGAGGACACTGGGACAGACAGACAGCACCTAGAGGAGAGTGTGAGAGGGGGAGACTGGGACAAACAGCACCTCGAGGAGAGTGTGAGAGGAGGACACTGGGACAAACAGCACCGAGAGGAGAGTGTGAGAGGGGGACACTGGGACAGACAGACAGCACCTAGAGGAGAGTGTGAGAGGAGGACACTGGGACAGACAGACAGCACCGAGAGGAGAGTGTGAGAGGAGGACACTGGGACAGAGAGTCAGCACCTAGAGGAGAGTGTGAGAGGGGGACACTGGGACAGACAGACAGCACCGAGAGGAGAGTGTGGGAGGAGGACACTGGGACAGACAGTCAGCACCGAGAGGAGAGTGAGAGAGGAGGACACTGGGACAGACAGACAGCACCTAGAGGAGAGTGTGAGAGGGGGAGACTGGGACAAACAGCACCTCGAGGAGAGTGTGAGAGGAGGACACTGGGACAAACAGCACCGAGAGGAGAGTGTGAGAGGGGGACACTGGGACAGACAGACAGCACCTAGAGGAGAGTGTGAGAGGAGGACACTGGGACAGACAGACAGCACCGAGAGGAGAGTGTGAGAGGAGGACACTGGGACAGAGAGTCAGCACCTAGAGGAGAGTGTGAGAGGGGGACACTGGGACAGACAGACAGCACCGAGAGGAGAGTGTGGGAGGAGGACACTGGGACAGTCAGCACCGAGAGGAGAGTGAGAGAGGAGGACACTGGGACAGACAGACAGCACCTAGAGGAGAGTGTGAGAGGGGGAGACTGGGACAAACAGCACCTCGAGGAGAGTGTGAGAGGAGGACACTGGGACAAACAGCACCGAGAGGAGAGTGTGAGAGGGGGACACTGGGACAGACAGACAGCACCTAGAGGAGAGTGTGAGAGGAGGACACTGGGACAGACAGACAGCACCTAGAGGAGAGTGTGAGAGGGGGACACTGGGACAGACAGACAGCACCTAGAGGAGAGTGTGAGAGGGGGACACTGGGACAGACAGACAGCACCGAGAGGAGAGTGTGGGAGGAGGACACTGGGACAGACAGTCAGCACCGAGAGGAGAGTGAGAGAGGAGGACACTGGGACAGACAGACAGCACCTAGAGGAGAGTGTGAGAGGGGGAGACTGGGACAAACAGCACCTCGAGGAGAGTGTGAGAGGAGGACACTGGGACAAACAGCACCGAGAGGAGAGTGTGAGAGGGGGACACTGGGACAGACAGACAGCACCTAGAGGAGAGTGTGAGAGGAGGACACTGGGACAGACAGACAGCACCGAGAGGAGAGTGTGAGAGGAGGACACTGGGACAGACAGACAGCACTAGAGGAGAGTGTGAGAGGGGGACACTGGGACAGACAGACAGCACCGAGAGGAGAGTGTGGGAGGAGGACACTGGGACAGAGAGTCAGCACCTAGAGGAGAGTGTGAGAGGGGGACACTGGGACAGACAGACAGCACCTAGAGGAGAGTGTGAGAGGGGGACACTGGGACAGACAGACAGCACCGAGAGGAGAGTGTGGGAGGAGGACACTGGGACAGACAGACAGCACCTAGAGGAGAGGGTGAGAGGAGGACACGGGGACAGAGAGTCAGCACCTAGAGGAGAGTGTGAGAGGGGGACACTGGGACACTGGGACAGACAACACCGAGAGGAGAGTGTGAGAGGAGGACACTGGGACAGACAGTCAGCACCTAGAGGAGAGGGTGAGAGGAGGACACTGGGACAGACAGTCAGCACCTAGAGGAGAGTGGGAGAGGAGGACACTGGGACAGTCAGTCAGCACCTCGAGGAGAGTGAGAGAGGGGGACACTGGGACAGACAGACAGCACCTAGAGGAGAGTGTGAGAGGAGGACACTGGGACAGACAGTCTGCACCGAGAGGAGAGTGGGAGAGGAGGACACAGGGACAGACAGCACCTAGAGGAGAGTGTGAGAGGAGGACACTGGGACAGACAGACAGCACCTAGAGGAGAGGGTGAGAAGAGGACACTGGGACAGACAGACAGCACCTAGAGGAGAGTGAGAGAGGAGGACACTGGGACAGACAGACAGCACCGAGAGGAGAGTGTGAGAGGGGGACACTGGGACAGACAGACAGCACCTAGAGGAGAGTGAGAGAGGAGGACACTGGGACAGACAGACAGCACCGAGAGGAGAGTGTGAGAGGAGGACACTGGGACAGACAGACAGCACCTAGAGGAGAGTGTGGGAGGAGGACACTGGGACAGACAGACAGCACCTAGAGGAGAGTGAGAGAGGAGGACACTGGGACAGACAGACAGCACCGAGAGGAGAGTGTGAGAGGAGGACACTGGGACAGACAGACAGCACCTAGAGGAGAGAGTGAGAGGAGGACACTGGGACAGACAGACAGCACTAGAGGAGAGTGAGAGAGGAGGACAGTGGGACAGACAGACAGCACCGAGAGGAGAGTGAGAGAGGAGGACACTGGGACAGACAGACAGCACCGAGAGGACAGTGTGAGAGGGGGACACTGGGACAGACAGCACCGAGAGGAGAGTGAGAGGAGGACACTGGGACAGACAGACAGCACCGAGAGGAGAGTGTGAGAGGAGGACACTGGGACAGAGAGTCGGCACCGAGAGGAGAGTGTGGGAGGAGGACACTGGGACAGACAGTCTGCACCGAGAGGAGAGTGTGAGAGGAGGACACTGGGACAGACAGACAGCACCTAGAGGAGAGTGAGAGAGGGGGACACTGGGACAGACAGACAGCACCTAGAGGAGAGGGTGAGAGGAGGACACTGGGACAGACAGTCAGCACCTAGAGGAGAGTGTGGGAGGAGGGCACTGGGACAGACAGACAGCACCGAGAGGAGAGTGAGAGAGGGGGACACTGGGACAGACAGACAGCACCTAGAGGAGAGGGTGAGAGGAGGACACTGGGGCAGACAGTCAGCACCTAGAGGAGAGTGTGGGAGGAGGACACTGGGACAGACAGTCAGCACCGAGAGGAGAGGGTGAGAAGAGGACACTGGGACAGACAGTCAGCACCTCGAGGAGAGGGTGAGAGGAGGACACTGGGACAGACAGTCAGCACCGAGAGGAGAGTGTGAGAGGGGGACACTGGGACAGACAGTCAGCACCGAGAGGAGAGGGTGAGAGGAGGACACTGGGACAGACAGTCAGCACCGAGAGGAGAGGGTGAGAGGAGGACACTGGGACAGACAGTCAGCACCGAGAGGAGAGGGTGAGAGGAGGACACTGGGACAGACAGTCAGCACCGAGAGGAGAGTGAGAGAGGAGGACTCTGGGACAGACAGTCAGCACCTAGAGGAGAGTGAGAGAGGAGGACACTGGGACAGAGAGTCGGCACCGAGAGGAGAGTGTGGGAGGAGGACACTGGGACAGACAGTCAGCACCTAGAGGAGAGTGTGAGAGGAGGACACTGGGACAGACAGTCAGCACCGAGAGGAGAGGGTGAGAGGAGGACACTGGGACAGACAGTCAGCACCTGGAGGAGAGTGAGAGAGGAGGACACTGGGACAGACAGCACCTAGAGGAGAGTGTGAGAGGGGGACACTGGGACAGACAGCACCGAGAGGAGAGTGTGGGAGGAGGACACTGGGACAGACAGTCAGCACCTAGAGGAGAGTGTGGGAGGAGGACACTGGGACAGACAGTCAGCACCGAGAGGAGAGGGTGAGAGGAGGACACTGGGACAGACAGACAGCACCGAGAGGAGAGTGTGAGAGGGGGACACTGGGACAGACAGCACCGAGAGGAGAGAGTGAGAGGAGGACACTGGGACAGACAGACAGCACCGAGAGGAGAGGGTGAGAGGAGGACACTGGGACAGACAGACAGCACCGAGAGGAGAGTGTGAGAGGGGGACACTGGGAAAGACAGCACCGAGAGGAGAGAGTGAGATGAGGACACTGGGACAGACAGACAGCACCGAGAGGAGAGTGTGAGAGGGGGACACTGGGACAGACAGCACCGAGAGGAGAGTGAGAAGGAGGACACTGGGACAGACAGACAGCACCGAGAGGAGAGGGTGAGAGGAGGACACTGGGACAGACAGACAGCACCGAGAGGAGAGGGTGAGAGGAGGACACTGGGACAGACAGACAGCACCGAGAGGAGAGAGTGAGAGGAGGACACTGGGACAGACAGACAGCACTAGAGGAGAGGGTGAGAGGAGGACACTGGGACAGAGAGTCGGCACCGAGAGGAGAGTGTGAGAGGAGGACACTGGGACAGACAGTCAGCACCTAGAGGAGAGTGAGAGGAGGACACTGGGACAGACAGTCAGCACCGAGAGGAGAGTGTGAGAGGAGGACACTGGGACAGACAGACAGCACCGAGAGGAGAGTGTGAGAGGAGGACACTGGGACAGACAGACAGCACCGAGAGGAGAGTGTGAGAGGAGGACACTGGGACAGACAGTCAGCACCGAGAGGAGAGTGTGAGAGGAGGACACTGGGACAGACAGTCAGCACCGAGAGGAGAGTGTGAGAGGAGGACTCTGGGACAGTCAGTGACACCTGGAGGAGAGGGTGAGAGAAGGACTCTGGGACAGACAGTCAGCACCTCGAGGAGAGTCTGAAAGGAGGACACTGGGACAGAGAGTCAGCACCCAGAGGAGAGTGAGAGAGGAGGACACTGGGACAGACAGACAGCACCGAGACGAGAGTGAGAGAGGAGGAGACTGGGACAGACAGACAGCACCGAGCGGAGAGTGAGAGAGGAGGACACTGGGACCGAGAGTCAGCACCTAGAGGAGAGTGAGAGAGGAGGACACTGGGACACTGGGACAGACCGTCTGCACCTCGAGGAGAGTGTGAGAGGAGGACACTGGGACAGTCAGTGACACCTGGAGGAGCGTGTGAGAGGAGGACACTGGGACGGACAGACAGCACCGAGAGGAGAGTGTGAGAGGAGGACACTGGGACAGACAGACAGCACCGAGAGGAGAGGGTGAGAGGAGGACACTGGGACAGACAGTCAGCACCTAGAGGAGAGTGAGAGAGGAGGACACTGGGACAGACAGTCAGAACCGAGAGGAGAGGGTGAGAGGAGGACACTGGGACAGACAGACAGCACCGAGAGGAGAGTGAGAGAGGAGGACACTGGGACAGACAGTCAGCACCTAGAGGAGAGTGAGAGAGGAGGACACTGGGACAGACAGACAGCACCGAGAGGAGAGTGTGAGAGGAGGACACAGGGACAGACAGTCAGCACCGAGAGGAGAGTGTGAGAGGAGCACACTGGGACAGACAGACAGCACCGAGAGGAGAGGGTGAGAGGAGGACACTGGGACAGACAGTCAGCACCTAGAGGAGAGTGAGAGAGGAGGACACTGGGACAGACAGTCAGCACCGAGAGGAGAGGGTGAGAGGAGGACACTGGGACAGACAGTCAGCACCGAGAGGAGAGTGAGAGAGGAGGACACTGGGACAGACAGACAGCACCTAGAGGAGAGGGTGAGAGGAGGACACTGGGACAGACAGACAGCACCTAGAGGAGAGTGTGAGAGGAGGACACTGGGACAGACAGCACCGAGAGGAGAGTGTGGGAGGAGGACACTGGGACAGACAGTCAGCACCGAGAGGAGAGGGTGAGAGGAGGACACTGGGACAGACAGTCAGCACCGAGAGGAGAGTGAGAGAGGAGGACACTGGGACAGACAGACAGCACCTAGAGGAGAGTGTGAGAGGAGGACACTGGGACAGACAGACAGCACCTAGAGGAGAGTGTGAGAGGAGGACACTGGGACAGACAGACAGCACCTCGAGGAGAGTGTGGGAGGAGGACACTGGGACAGACGGACAGCACCTCGAGGAGAGTGTGGGAGGAGGACACTGGGACAGTCAGTGACACCTGGAGGAGAGTGTGAGAGAAGGACTCTGGGACAGACAGTCAGCACCTCGAGGAGAGTGTGAGAGGAGGACACTGGGACAGTCAGTGACACCTGGAGGAGAGTGAGAGAGGAGGACACTGGGACAGACAGCACCTAGAGGAGAGTGTGGGAGGAGGACACTGGGACAGACGGACAGCACCTAGAGGAGAGTGTGGGAGGAGGACACTGGGACAGTCAGTGACACCTGGAGGAGAGTGTGAGAGAAGGACTCTGGGACAGACAGTCAGCACCTCGAGGAGAGTCGGAAAGGAGGACACTGGGACAGAGAGTCAGCACCCAGAGGAGAGTGAGAGAGGAGGACACTGGGACAGACAGTCAGCACCGAGAGGAGAGTGTGAGAGGATGACACTGGGACAGACAGTCAGCACCTAGAGGAGAGTGTGAGAGGAGGACACTGGGACAGACAGACAGCACCTAGAGGAGTGTGTGAGAGGAGGACACTGGGACAGACAGACAGCACCTAGAGGAGAGTGTGAGAGGAGGACACTGGGACAGACAGACAGCACCTCGAGGAGAGTCTGAAAGGAGGACACTGGGACAGACAGTCAGCACCTAGAGGAGAGTGGGAGAGGAGGACACTGGGACAGTCAGTCAGCACCTCGAGGAGAGTGAGAGAGGGGGACACTGGGACAGACAGACAGCACCTAGAGGAGAGTGTGAGAGGAGGACACTGGGACAGACAGTCTGCACCGAGAGGAGAGTGGGAGAGGAGGACACAGGGACAGACAGCACCTAGAGGAGAGTGTGAGAGGAGGACACTGGGACAGACAGACAGCACCTAGAGGAGAGGGTGAGAAGAGGACACTGGGACAGACAGACAGCACCTAGAGGAGAGTGAGAGAGGAGGACACTGGGACAGACAGACAGCACCGAGAGGAGAGTGTGAGAGGGGGACACTGGGACAGACAGACAGCACCTAGAGGAGAGTGAGAGAGGAGGACACTGGGACAGACAGACAGCACCGAGAGGAGAGTGTGAGAGGAGGACACTGGGACAGACAGACAGCACCTAGAGGAGAGTGTGGGAGGAGGACACTGGGACAGACAGACAGCACCTAGAGGAGAGTGAGAGAGGAGGACACTGGGACAGACAGACAGCACCGAGAGGAGAGTGTGAGAGGAGGACACTGGGACAGACAGACAGCACCTAGAGGAGAGAGTGAGAGGAGGACACTGGGACAGACAGACAGCACTAGAGGAGAGTGAGAGAGGAGGACAGTGGGACAGACAGACAGCACCGAGAGGAGAGTGAGAGAGGAGGACACTGGGACAGACAGACAGCACCGAGAGGACAGTGTGAGAGGGGGACACTGGGACAGACAGCACCGAGAGGAGAGTGAGAGGAGGACACTGGGACAGACAGACAGCACCGAGAGGAGAGTGTGAGAGGAGGACACTGGGACAGAGAGTCGGCACCGAGAGGAGAGTGTGGGAGGAGGACACTGGGACAGACAGTCTGCACCGAGAGGAGAGTGTGAGAGGAGGACACTGGGACAGACAGACAGCACCTAGAGGAGAGTGAGAGAGGGGGACACTGGGACAGACAGACAGCACCTAGAGGAGAGGGTGAGAGGAGGACACTGGGACAGACAGTCAGCACCTAGAGGAGAGTGTGGGAGGAGGGCACTGGGACAGACAGACAGCACCGAGAGGAGAGTGAGAGAGGGGGACACTGGGACAGACAGACAGCACCTAGAGGAGAGGGTGAGAGGAGGACACTGGGGCAGACAGTCAGCACCTAGAGGAGAGTGTGGGAGGAGGACACTGGGACAGACAGTCAGCACCGAGAGGAGAGGGTGAGAAGAGGACACTGGGACAGACAGTCAGCACCTCGAGGAGAGGGTGAGAGGAGGACACTGGGACAGACAGTCAGCACCGAGAGGAGAGTGTGAGAGGGGGACACTGGGACAGACAGTCAGCACCGAGAGGAGAGGGTGAGAGGAGGACACTGGGACAGACAGTCAGCACCGAGAGGAGAGGGTGAGAGGAGGACACTGGGACAGACAGTCAGCACCGAGAGGAGAGGGTGAGAGGAGGACACTGGGACAGACAGTCAGCACCGAGAGGAGAGTGAGAGAGGAGGACTCTGGGACAGACAGTCAGCACCTAGAGGAGAGTGAGAGAGGAGGACACTGGGACAGAGAGTCGGCACCGAGAGGAGAGTGTGGGAGGAGGACACTGGGACAGACAGTCAGCACCTAGAGGAGAGTGTGAGAGGAGGACACTGGGACAGACAGTCAGCACCGAGAGGAGAGGGTGAGAGGAGGACACTGGGACAGACAGTCAGCACCTGGAGGAGAGTGAGAGAGGAGGACACTGGGACAGACAGCACCTAGAGGAGAGTGTGAGAGGGGGACACTGGGACAGACAGCACCGAGAGGAGAGTGTGGGAGGAGGACACTGGGACAGACAGTCAGCACCTAGAGGAGAGTGTGGGAGGAGGACACTGGGACAGACAGTCAGCACCGAGAGGAGAGGGTGAGAGGAGGACACTGGGACAGACAGACAGCACCGAGAGGAGAGTGTGAGAGGGGGACACTGGGACAGACAGCACCGAGAGGAGAGAGTGAGAGGAGGACACTGGGACAGACAGACAGCACCGAGAGGAGAGGGTGAGAGGAGGACACTGGGACAGACAGACAGCACCGAGAGGAGAGTGTGAGAGGGGGACACTGGGAAAGACAGCACCGAGAGGAGAGAGTGAGATGAGGACACTGGGACAGACAGACAGCACCGAGAGGAGAGTGTGAGAGGGGGACACTGGGACAGACAGCACCGAGAGGAGAGTGAGAAGGAGGACACTGGGACAGACAGACAGCACCGAGAGGAGAGGGTGAGAGGAGGACACTGGGACAGACAGACAGCACCGAGAGGAGAGGGTGAGAGGAGGACACTGGGACAGACAGACAGCACCGAGAGGAGAGAGTGAGAGGAGGACACTGGGACAGACAGACAGCACTAGAGGAGAGGGTGAGAGGAGGACACTGGGACAGAGAGTCGGCACCGAGAGGAGAGTGTGAGAGGAGGACACTGGGACAGACAGTCAGCACCTAGAGGAGAGTGAGAGGAGGACACTGGGACAGACAGTCAGCACCGAGAGGAGAGTGTGAGAGGAGGACACTGGGACAGACAGACAGCACCGAGAGGAGAGTGTGAGAGGAGGACACTGGGACAGACAGACAGCACCGAGAGGAGAGTGTGAGAGGAGGACACTGGGACAGACAGTCAGCACCGAGAGGAGAGTGTGAGAGGAGGACACTGGGACAGACAGTCAGCACCGAGAGGAGAGTGTGAGAGGAGGACTCTGGGACAGTCAGTGACACCTGGAGGAGAGGGTGAGAGAAGGACTCTGGGACAGACAGTCAGCACCTCGAGGAGAGTCTGAAAGGAGGACACTGGGACAGAGAGTCAGCACCCAGAGGAGAGTGAGAGAGGAGGACACTGGGACAGACAGACAGCACCGAGACGAGAGTGAGAGAGGAGGAGACTGGGACAGACAGACAGCACCGAGCGGAGAGTGAGAGAGGAGGACACTGGGACCGAGAGTCAGCACCTAGAGGAGAGTGAGAGAGGAGGACACTGGGACACTGGGACAGACCGTCTGCACCTCGAGGAGAGTGTGAGAGGAGGACACTGGGACAGTCAGTGACACCTGGAGGAGCGTGTGAGAGGAGGACACTGGGACGGACAGACAGCACCGAGAGGAGAGTGTGAGAGGAGGACACTGGGACAGACAGACAGCACCGAGAGGAGAGGGTGAGAGGAGGACACTGGGACAGACAGTCAGCACCTAGAGGAGAGTGAGAGAGGAGGACACTGGGACAGACAGTCAGAACCGAGAGGAGAGGGTGAGAGGAGGACACTGGGACAGACAGACAGCACCGAGAGGAGAGTGAGAGAGGAGGACACTGGGACAGACAGTCAGCACCTAGAGGAGAGTGAGAGAGGAGGACACTGGGACAGACAGACAGCACCGAGAGGAGAGTGTGAGAGGAGGACACAGGGACAGACAGTCAGCACCGAGAGGAGAGTGTGAGAGGAGCACACTGGGACAGACAGACAGCACCGAGAGGAGAGGGTGAGAGGAGGACACTGGGACAGACAGTCAGCACCTAGAGGAGAGTGAGAGAGGAGGACACTGGGACAGACAGTCAGCACCGAGAGGAGAGGGTGAGAGGAGGACACTGGGACAGACAGTCAGCACCGAGAGGAGAGTGAGAGAGGAGGACACTGGGACAGACAGACAGCACCTAGAGGAGAGGGTGAGAGGAGGACACTGGGACAGACAGACAGCACCTAGAGGAGAGTGTGAGAGGAGGACACTGGGACAGACAGCACCGAGAGGAGAGTGTGGGAGGAGGACACTGGGACAGACAGTCAGCACCGAGAGGAGAGGGTGAGAGGAGGACACTGGGACAGACAGTCAGCACCGAGAGGAGAGTGAGAGAGGAGGACACTGGGACAGACAGACAGCACCTAGAGGAGAGTGTGAGAGGAGGACACTGGGACAGACAGACAGCACCTAGAGGAGAGTGTGAGAGGAGGACACTGGGACAGACAGACAGCACCTCGAGGAGAGTGTGGGAGGAGGACACTGGGACAGACGGACAGCACCTCGAGGAGAGTGTGGGAGGAGGACACTGGGACAGTCAGTGACACCTGGAGGAGAGTGTGAGAGAAGGACTCTGGGACAGACAGTCAGCACCTCGAGGAGAGTGTGAGAGGAGGACACTGGGACAGTCAGTGACACCTGGAGGAGAGTGAGAGAGGAGGACACTGGGACAGACAGCACCTAGAGGAGAGTGTGGGAGGAGGACACTGGGACAGACGGACAGCACCTAGAGGAGAGTGTGGGAGGAGGACACTGGGACAGTCAGTGACACCTGGAGGAGAGTGTGAGAGAAGGACTCTGGGACAGACAGTCAGCACCTCGAGGAGAGTCGGAAAGGAGGACACTGGGACAGAGAGTCAGCACCCAGAGGAGAGTGAGAGAGGAGGACACTGGGACAGACAGTCAGCACCGAGAGGAGAGTGTGAGAGGATGACACTGGGACAGACAGACAGCACCGAGAGGAGAGTCTGAAAGGAGGACACTGGGACAGAGAGTCAGCACCTAGAGGAGAGTCTGAAAGGAGGACACTGGGACAGAGAGTCAGCAACGAGAGGGCAGTGTGAGAGGAGGACACTGGGACAGAGAGTCAGCACCTAGAGGAGAGTGAGAGAGGAGGACACTGGGACATACAGACAGCACCTAGAGGAGAGTGAGAGAGGAGGACACTGGGACACTGGGACAGACCGTCTGCACCTCGAGGAGAGTGTGGGAGGAGGACACTGGGACAGACAGACAGCACCTAGAGGAGGGTGAGAGAGGGGGACACTGGGACAGACAGCACCGAGAGGAGAGTGTGAGAGGGGGACACTGGGACAGACAGCACCGAGAGGAGAGAGTGAGAGGAGGACACTGGGACAGACAGACAGCACCGAGAGGAGAGTGTGAGAGGGGGACACTGGGACAGACAGCACCGAGAGGAGAGTGAGAAAGGAGGACACTGGGACAGACAGACAGCACCGAGAGGAGAGGGTGAGAGGAGGACACTGGGACAGACAGACAGCACCGAGAGGAGAGAGTGAGAGGAGGACACTGGGACAGACAGACAGCACTAGAGGAGAGGGTGAGAGGAGGACACTGGAACAGAGAGTCGGCACCGAGAGGAGAGTGTGGGAGGAGGACACTGGGACAGACAGTCAGCACCTAGAGGAGAGTGAGAGGAGGACACTGGGACAGACAGTCAGCACCGAGAGGAGAGTGAGAGAGGAGGACACTGGGACAGACAGACAGCACCGAGAGGAGAGTGTGAGAGGAGGACACTGGGACAGAAAGACAGCACCGAGAGGAGAGTGTGAGAGGAGGACACTGGGACAGACAGTCAGCACCGAGAGGAGAGTGTGAGAGGAGGACACTGGGACAGACAGTCAGCACCGAGAGGAGAGTGTGAGAGGAGGACTCTGGGACAGTCAGTGACACCTGGAGGAGAGGGTGAGAGAAGGACTCTGGGACAGACAGTCAGCACCTCGAGGAGAGTCTGAAAGGAGGACACTGGGACAGAGAGTCAGCACCCAGAGGAGAGTGAGAGAGGAGGACACTGGGACAGACAGACAGCACCGAGAGGAGAGTGAGAGAGGAGGACACTGGGACAGACAGACAGCACCGAGAGGAGAGTGAGAGAGGAGGACACTGGGACAGACAGTCAGCACCTAGAGGAGAGTGAGAGAGGAGGACACTGGGACAGAGAGTCAGCACCTAGAGGAGAGTGAGAGAGGAGGACACTGGGACACTGGGACAGACCGTCTGCACCTCGAGGAGAGTGTGAGAGGAGGACACTGGGACAGTCAGTGACACCTGGAGGAGCGTGTGAGAGGAGGACACTGGGACAGACAGACAGCACCGAGAGGAGAGGGTGAGAGGAGGACACTGGGACAGACAGACAGCACCGAGAGGAGAGGGTGAGAGGAGGACACTGGGACAGACAGTCAGCACCTAGAGGAGAGTGAGAGAGGAGGACACTGGGACAGACAGTCAGCACCGAGAGGAGAGGGTGAGAGGAGGACACTGGGACAGACAGACAGCACCGAGAGGAGAGTGAGAGAGGAGGACACTGGGACAGACAGTCAGCACCTAGAGGAGAGTGAGAGAGGAGGACACTGGGACAGACAGACAGCACCTAGAGGAGAGTGTGAGAGGGGGACACTGGGACAGACAGACAGCACCGAGAGGAGAGTGTGAGAGGAGGACACAGGGACAGACAGTCAGCACCGAGAGGAGAGTGTGAGAGGAGGACACTGGGACAGACAGACAGCACCGAGAGGAGAGGGTGAGAGGAGGACACTGGGACAGACAGTCAGCACCTAGAGGAGAGTGAGAGAGGAGGACACTGGGACAGACAGTCAGCACCGAGAGGAGAGGGTGAGAGGAGGACACTGGGACAGACAGACAGCACCGAGAGGAGAGTGAGAGAGGAGGACACTGGGACAGACAGTCAGCACCTAGAGGAGAGTGAGAGAGGAGGACACTGGGACAGACAGACAGCACCGAGAGGAGAGTGTGAGAGGACGACACAGGGACAGACAGTCAGCACCGAGAGGAGAGTGTGAGAGGAGGACACTGGGACAGACAGACAGCACCTAGAGGAGAGGGTGAGAGGAGGACACTGGGACAGACGGACAGCACCGAGAGGAGAGTGTGAGAGGAGGACACTGGGACAGACAGACAGCACCTCGAGGAGAGTGTGAGAGGAGGACACTGGGACAGACAGTCAGCACCGAGAGGAGAGTGAGAGAGGAGGACACTGGGACAGACAGACAGCACCGAGAGGAGAGTGTGAGAGGAGGACACTGGGACAGACAGTCAGCACCGAGAGGAGAGTGAGAGAGGAGGACACTGGGACAGACAGACAGCACCTAGAGGAGAGTGTGAGAGGAGGACACTGGGACAGACAGACAGCACCTAGAGGAGAGTGTGAGAGGAGGACACTGGGACAGACGGACAGCACCTCGAGGAGAGTGTGAGAGGAGGACACTGGGACAGACCGTCTGCACCTAGAGGAGAGTGTGGGAGGAGGACACTGGGACAGTCAGTGACACCTGGAGGAGAGTGAGAGAGGAGGACACTGGGACAGACAGTCAGCACCTAGAGGAGAGTGAGAGAGGAGGACACTGGGACAGAGAGTCAGCACCCAGAGGAGAGTGAGAGAGGAGGACACTGGGACAGAGAGTCAGCACCCAGAGGAGAGTGAGAGAGGAGGACACTGGGACAGACAGTCAGCACCGAGAGGAGAGTGTGAGAGGATGACACTGGGACAGACAGACAGCACCGAGAGGAGAGTCTGAAAGGAGGACACTGGGACAGAGAGTCAGCACCTAGAGGAGAGTCTGAAAGGAGGACACTGGGACAGAGAGTCAGCAACGAGAGGGCAGTGTGAGAGGAGGACACTGGGACAGAGAGTCAGCACCTAGAGGAGAGTGAGAGAGGAGGACACTGGGACTGACCGTCTGCACCTCGAGGAGAGTGTGAGAGGAGGACACTGGGACAGTCAGTGACACCTGGAGGAGCGTGTGAGAGGAGGACACTGGGACAGACAGACAGCACCGAGAGGAGAGGGTGAGAGGAGGACACTGGGACATACAGACAGCACCGAGAGGAGAGGGTGAGAGGAGGACACTGGGACAGACAGTCAGCACCTAGAGGAGAGTGTGAGAGGAGGACACTGGGACAGACAGACAGCACCGAGAGGAGAGGGTGAGAGGAGGACACTGGGACAGACAGTCAGCACCTAGAGGAGAGTGAGAGAAGAGGACACTGGGACAGACAGTCAGCACCGAGAGGAGAGTGAGAGAGGGGGACACTGGGACAGACAGACAGCACCTAGAGGAGAGTGAGAGAAGAGGACACTGGGACAGACAGTCAGCACCGAGAGGAGAGTGTGAGAGGAGGACACTGGGACAGACAGTCAGCACCTAGAGGAGAGTGTGGGAGGAGGACACTGGGACAGACAGACAGCACCTAGAGGAGAGTGTGAGAGGGGGACACTGGGACAGACAGCACCGAGAGGAGAGTGTGAGAGGAGGACACTGGGACAGACAGACAGCACAGAGAGGAGAGTGTGAGAGGGGGACAGTGGGACAGGCAGTCAGCACCGAGAGGAGAGTGTGAGAGGGGGACAGTGGGACAGGCAGTCAGCACCGAGAGGAGAGTGTGAGAGGGGGACAGTGGGACAGGCAGTCAGCACCGAGAGGAGAGGGTGAGAGGACACTGGGACAGACAGACAGCACCTAGAGGAGAGTGTGAGAGGAGGACACTGGGACAGACAGACAGCACCTAGAGGAGAGTGTGAGAGGGGGACACTGGGACAGACAGCACCGAGAGGAGAGTGTGAGAGGAGGACACTGGGACAGACAGACAGCACCGAGAGGAGAGTGTGAGAGGGGGACAGTGGGACAGGCAGTCAGCACCGAGAGGAGAGTGTGAGAGGGGGACAGTGGGACAGGCAGTCAGCACCGAGAGGAGAGGGTGAGAGGACACTGGGACAGACAGACAGCACCTAGAGGAGAGTGTGAGAGGAGGACACGGGGCAGTCAGTCAGCACTAGAGGAGAGTGAGAGAGGGGGACACTGGGACAGACAGTCAGCACCGAGAGGAGAGTGTGAGAGGAGCACACTGGGACAGACAGACAGCACCGAGAGGAGAGGGTGAGAGGAGGACACTGGGACAGACAGTCAGCACCGAGAGGAGAGTGTGAGAGGAGGACACTGGGACAGACAGTCAGCACCTAGAGGAGAGTGTGAGAGGAGGACACTGGGACAGACAGACAGCACCTAGAGGAGTGTGTGAGAGGAGGACACTGGGACAGACAGACAGCACCTAGAGGAGAGTGTGAGAGGAGGACACTGGGACAGACAGACAGCACCTCGAGGAGAGTCTGAAAGGAGGACACTGGGACAGAGAGTCAGCAACGAGAGGGCAGTGTGAGAGGAGGACACTGGGACAGACAGACAGCACCGAGAGGAGAGTGTGAGAGGAGGACAATGGGACAGACAGACAGCACCGAGAGGAGAGTGTGAGAGGAGGACACTGGGACAGACAGTCTGCACCTAGAGGAGAGTGTGAGAGGAGGACACTGAGACAGACAGACAGCACCTAGAGGAGAGTGTGAGAGGAGGACACTGGGACAGACAGACAGCACCGAGAGGAGAGTGTGAGAGGAGGACACTGGGACAGACAGTCAGCACCGAGAGGAGAGTGAGAGAGGAGGACACTGGGACAGACAGACAGCACCTAGAGGAGAGTGTGAGAGGAGGACACTGGGACAGACAGACAGCACCTAGAGGAGAGTGTGAGAGGAGGACACTGGGACAGACGGACAGCACCTCGAGGAGAGTGTGAGAGGAGGACACTGGGACAGACCGTCTGCACCTAGAGGAGAGTGTGGGAGGAGGACACTGGGACAGTCAGTGACACCTGGAGGAGAGTGAGAGAGGAGGACACTGGGACAGACAGTCAGCACCTAGAGGAGAGTGAGAGAGGAGGACACTGGGACAGAGAGTCAGCACCCAGAGGAGAGTGAGAGAGGAGGACACTGGGACAGAGAGTCAGCACCCAGAGGAGAGTGAGAGAGGAGGACACTGGGACAGACAGTCAGCACCGAGAGGAGAGTGTGAGAGGATGACACTGGGACAGACAGACAGCACCGAGAGGAGAGTCTGAAAGGAGGACACTGGGACAGAGAGTCAGCACCTAGAGGAGAGTCTGAAAGGAGGACACTGGGACAGCGAGTCAGCAACGAGAGGGCAGTGTGAGAGGAGGACACTGGGACAGAGAGTCAGCACCTAGAGGAGAGTGAGAGAGGAGGACACTGGGACATACAGACAGCACCTAGAGGAGAGTGAGAGAGGAGGACACTGGGACAGACCGTCTGCACCTCGAGGAGAGTGTGAGAGGAGGACACTGGGACAGTCAGTGACACCTGGAGGAGCGTGTGAGAGGAGGACACTGGGACAGACAGACAGCACCGAGAGGAGAGGGTGAGAGGAGGACACTGGGACATACAGACAGCACCGAGAGGAGAGGGTGAGAGGAGGACACTGGGACAGACAGTCAGCACCTAGAGGAGAGTGTGAGAGGAGGACACTGGGACAGACAGACAGCACCGAGAGGAGAGGGTGAGAGGAGGACACTGGGACAGACAGTCAGCACCTAGAGGAGAGTGAGAGAAGAGGACACTGGGACAGACAGTCAGCACCGAGAGGAGAGTGAGAGAGGGGGACACTGGGACAGACAGACAGCACCTAGAGGAGAGTGAGAGAAGAGGACACTGGGACAGACAGTCAGCACCGAGAGGAGAGTGTGAGAGGGGGACACTGGGACAGACAGCACCGAGAGGAGAGTGTGAGAGGAGGACACTGGGACAGACAGAGAGCACCTAGAGGAGAGTGTGAGAGGAGGACACTGGGACAGACAGTCAGCACCTAGAGGAGAGTGTGGGAGGAGGACACTGGGACAGACAGACAGCACCTAGAGGAGAGTGTGAGAGGGGGACACTGGGACAGACAGCACCGAGAGGAGAGTGTGAGAGGAGGACACTGGGACAGACAGACAGCACCGAGAGGAGAGTGTGAGAGGGGGACAGTGGGACAGGCAGTCAGCACCGAGAGGAGAGTGTGAGAGGGGGACAGTGGGACAGGCAGTCAGCACCGAGAGGAGAGGGTGAGAGGACACTGGGACAGACAGACAGCACCTAGAGGAGAGTGTGAGAGGAGGACACTGGGACAGACAGACAGCACCTAGAGGAGAGTGTGAGAGGGGGACACTGGGACAGAGAGGACAGAGAGGAGAGTGTGAGAGGAGGACACTGGGACAGACAGACAGCACCGAGAGGAGAGTGTGAGAGGGGGACAGTGGGACAGGCAGTCAGCACCGAGAGGAGAGTGTGAGAGGGGGACAGTGGGACAGGCAGTCAGCACCGAGAGGAGAGTGTGAGAGGGGGACAGTGGGACAGGCAGTCAGCACCGAGAGGAGAGGGTGAGAGGACACTGGGACAGACAGACAGCACCTAGAGGAGAGTGTGAGAGGAGGACACGGGGCAGTCAGTCAGCACTAGAGGAGAGTGAGAGAGGGGGACACTGGGACAGACAGTCAGCACCTAGAGGAGAGTGTGAGAGGAGGACACTGGGACAGACAGACAGCACCTAGAGGAGAGTGTGAGAGGAGGACACGGGGCAGTCAGTCAGCACTAGAGGAGAGTGAGAGAGGGGGACACTGGGACAGACAGTCAGCACCGAGAGGAGAGTGTGAGAGGAGGACACTGGGACAGACAGTCAGCACCTAGAGGAGAGTGTGAGAGGAGGACACTGGGACAGACAGACAGCACCTAGAGGAGTGTGTGAGAGGAGGACACTGGGACAGACAGACAGCACCTAGAGGAGAGTGTGAGAGGAGGACACTGGGACAGACAGACAGCACCTAGAGGAGAGTCTGAAAGGAGGACACTGGGACAGACAGTCAGCACCTCGAGGAGAGTCTGAAAGGAGGACACTGGGACAGAGAGTCAGCAACGAGAGGGCAGTGTGAGAGGAGGACACTGGGACAGACAGACAGCACCGAGAGGAGAGTGTGAGAGGAGGACAATGGGACAGACAGACAGCACCGAGAGGAGAGTGTGAGAGGAGGACACTGGGACAGACAGACAGCACCTAGAGGAGAGTGAGAGAGGAGGACACTGGGACACTGGGACAGACCGTCTGCACCTCGAGGAGAGTGTGAGAGGAGGACACTGGGACAGTCAGTGACACCTGGAGGAGCGTGTGAGAGGAGGACACTGGGACATACAGTCTGCACCTAGAGGAGAGTGTGAGAGGAGGACACTGAGACAGACAGACAGCACCTAGAGGAGAGTGTGGGAGGAGGACACTGAGACAGACAGTCAGCACCGAGAGGAGAGGGTGAGAGGAGGACACTGGGACAGACAGACAGCACCGAGAGGAGAGTGTGAGAGGAGGACACTGGGACAGACAGTCAGCACCGAGAGGAGAGTGTGAGAGGAGGACACTGGGACAGACAGTCAGCACCGAGAGGAGAGTGTGAGAGGAGGACTCTGGGACAGTCAGTGACACCTGGAGGAGAGGGTGAGAGAAGGACTCTGGGACAGACAGTCAGCACCTCGAGGAGAGTCTGAAAGGAGGACACTGGGACAGAGAGTCAGCACCCAGAGGAGAGTGAGAGAGGAGGACACTGGGACAGACAGACAGCACCGAGAGGAGAGTGAGAGAGGAGGACACTGGGACAGACAGACAGCACCGAGAGGAGAGTGAGAGAGGAGGACACTGGGACAGACAGTCAGCACCTAGAGGAGAGTGAGAGAGGAGGACACTGGGACAGAGAGTCAGCACCTAGAGGAGAGTGAGAGAGGAGGACACTGGGACACTGGGACAGACCGTCTGCACCTCGAGGAGAGTGTGAGAGGAGGACACTGGGACAGACAGTCAGCACCTAGAGGAGAGTGAGAGGAGGACACTGGGACAGACAGTCAGCACCGAGAGGAGAGTGAGAGAGGAGGACACTGGGACAGACAGACAGCACCGAGAGGAGAGTGTGAGAGGAGGACACTGGGACAGACAGACGGCACCGAGAGGAGAGTGTGAGAGGAGGACACTGGGACAGACAGTCAACACCGAGAGGAGAGTGTGAGAGGAGGACACTGGGACAGACAGTCAGCACCGAGAGGAGAGTGTGAGAGGAGGACTCTGGGACAGTCAGTGACACCTGGAGGAGAGGGTGAGAGAAGGACTCTGGGACAGACAGTCAGCACCTCGAGGAGAGTCTGAAAGGAGGACACTGGGACAGAGAGTCAGCACCCAGAGGAGAGTGAGAGAGGGGGACACTGGGACAGACAGACAGCACCTAGAGGAGAGGGTGAGAGGAGGACACTGGGACAGACAGTCAGCACCTAGAGGAGAGTGTGGGAGGAGGACACTGGGACAGACAGACAGCACCGAGAGGAGAGTGAGAGAGGGGGACACTGGGACAGACAGACAGCACCTAGAGGAGAGGGTGAGAGGAGGACACTGGGGCAGACAGTCAGCACCTAGAGGAGAGTGTGGGAGGAGGACACTGGGACAGACAGTCAGCACCGAGAGGAGAGGGTGAGAAGAGGACACTGGGACAGACAGTCAGCACCTCGAGGAGAGGGTGAGAGGAGGACACTGGGACAGACAGTCAGCACCGAGAGGAGAGTGTGAGAGGGGGACACTGGGACAGACAGTCAGCACCGAGAGGAGAGGGTGAGAGGAGGACACTGGGACAGACAGTCAGCACCGAGAGGAGAGGGTGAGAGGAGGACACTGGGACAGACAGTCAGCACCGAGAGGAGAGGGTGAGAGGAGGACACTGGGACAGACAGTCAGCACCGAGAGGAGAGTGAGAGAGGAGGACTCTGGGACAGACAGTCAGCACCTAGAGGAGAGTGAGAGAGGAGGACACTGGGACAGAGAGTCGGCACCGAGAGGAGAGTGTGGGAGGAGGACACTGGGACAGACAGTCAGCACCTAGAGGAGAGTGTGAGAGGAGGACACTGGGACAGACAGTCAGCACCGAGAGGAGAGGGTGAGAGGAGGACACTGGGACAGACAGTCAGCACCTGGAGGAGAGTGAGAGAGGAGGACACTGGGACAGACAGCACCTAGAGGAGAGTGTGAGAGGGGGACACTGGGACAGACAGCTCCGAGAGGAGAGTGTGGGAGGAGGACACTGGGACAGACAGTCAGCACCTAGAGGAGAGTGTGGGAGGAGGACACTGGGACAGACAGTCAGCACCGAGAGGAGAGGGTGAGAGGAGGACACTGGGACAGACAGACAGCCCCGAGAGGAGAGTGTGAGAGGGGGATACTGGGACAAACAGCACCGAGAGGAGAGAGTGAGAGGAGGACACTGGGACAGACAGACAGCACCGAGAGGAGAGGGTGAGAGGAGGACACTGGGACAGACAGACAGCACCGAGAGGAGAGTGTGAGAGGGGGACACTGGGACAGACAGCACCGAGAGGAGAGAGTGAGAGGAGGACACTGGGACAGACAGACAGCACCGAGAGGAGAGTGTGAGAGGGGGACACTGGGACAGACAGCACCGAGAGGAGAGTGAGAAAGGAGGACACTGGGACAGACAGACAGCACCGAGAGGAGAGGGTGAGAGGAGGACACTGGGACAGACAGACAGCACCGAGAGGAGAGGGTGAGAGGAGGACACTGGGACAGACAGACAGCACCGAGAGGAGAGAGTGAGAGGAGGACACTGGGACAGACAGACAGCACTAGAGGAGAGGGTGAGAGGAGGACACTGGGACAGAGAGTCGGCACCGAGAGGAGAGTGTGGGAGGAGGACACTGGGACAGACAGTCAGCACCTAGAGGAGAGTGAGAGGAGGACACTGGGACAGACAGTCAGCACCGAGAGGAGAGTGTGAGAGGAGGACACTGGGACAGACAGACAGCACCGAGAGGAGAGTGTGAGAGGAGGACACTGGGACAGACAGACAGCACCGAGAGGAGAGTGTGAGAGGAGGACACTGGGACAGACAGTCAGCACCGAGAGGAGAGTGTGAGAGGAGGACACTGGGACAGACAGTCAGCACCGAGAGGAGAGTGTGAGAGGAGGACTCTGGGACAGTCAGTGACACCTGGAGGAGAGGGTGAGAGAAGGACTCTGGGACAGACAGTCAGCACCTCGAGGAGAGTCTGAAAGGAGGACACTGGGACAGAGAGTCAGCACCCAGAGGAGAGTGAGAGAGGAGGACACTGGGACAGAGAGTCAGCACCTAGAGGAGAGTGAGAGAGGAGGACACTGGGACACTGGGACAGACCGTCTGCACCTCGAGGAGAGTGTGAGAGGAGGACACTGGGACAGTCAGTGACACCTGGAGGAGCGTGTGAGAGGAGGACACTGGGACGGACAGACAGCACCGAGAGGAGAGTGTGAGAGGAGGACACTGGGACAGACAGACAGCACCGAGAGGAGAGGGTGAGAGGAGGACACTGGGACAGACAGTCAGCACCTAGAGGAGAGTGAGAGAGGAGGACACTGGGACAGACAGTCAGCACCGAGAGGAGAGGGTGAGAGGAGGACACTGGGACAGACAGACAGCACCGAGAGGAGAGTGAGAGAGGAGGACACTGGGACAGACAGTCAGCACCTAGAGGAGAGTGAGAGAGGAGGACACTGGGACAGACAGACAGCACCGAGAGGAGAGTGTGAGAGGAGGACACAGGGACAGACAGTCAGCACCGAGAGGAGAGTGTGAGAGGAGGACACTGGGACAGACAGACAGCACCGAGAGGAGAGGGTGAGAGGAGGACACTGGGACAGACAGACAGCACCGAGAGGAGAGTGAGAGAGGAGGACACTGGGACAGACAGTCAGCACCTAGAGGAGAGTGAGAGAGGAGGACACTGGGACAGACAGACAGCACCTAGAGGAGAGTGTGAGAGGGGGACAGTGGGACAGGCAGTCAGCACCGAGAGGAGAGTGTGAGAGGGGGACAGTGGGACAGGCAGTCAGCACCGAGAGGAGAGTGTGAGAGGGGGACAGTGGGACAGGCAGTCAGCACCGACAGGAGAGGGTGAGAGGACACTGGGACAGACAGACAGCACCTAGAGGAGAGTGTGAGAGGAGGACACTGGGACAGACAGACAGCACCTAGAGGAGAGTGTGAGAGGGGGACACTGGGACAGACAGCACCGAGAGGAGAGTGTGAGAGGAGGACACTGGGACAGACAGACAGCACCGAGAGGAGAGTGTGAGAGGGGGACAGTGGGACAGGCAGTCAGCACCGAGAGGAGAGTGTGAGAGGGGGACAGTGGGACAGGCAGTCAGCACCGAGAGGAGAGTGTGAGAGGGGGACAGTGGGACAGGCAGTCAGCACCGAGAGGAGAGGGTGAGAGGACACTGGGACAGACAGACAGCACCTAGAGGAGAGTGTGAGAGGAGGACACGGGGCAGTCAGTCAGCACTAGAGGAGAGTGAGAGAGGGGGACACTGGGACAGACAGTCAGCACCGAGAGGAGAGTGTGAGAGGAGGACACTGGGACAGACAGACAGCACCTAGAGGAGAGTGTGAGAGGAGGACACGGGGCAGTCAGTCAGCACTAGAGGAGAGTGAGAGAGGGGGACACTGGGACAGACAGTCAGCACCGAGAGGAGAGTGTGAGAGGAGGACACTGGGACAGACAGTCAGCACCTAGAGGAGAGTGTGAGAGGAGGACACTGGGACAGACAGACAGCACCTAGAGGAGTGTGTGAGAGGTGGACACTGGGACAGACAGACAGCACCTAGAGGAGAGTGTGAGAGGAGGACACTGGGACAGACAGACAGCACCTAGAGGAGAGTCTGAAAGGAGGACACTGGGACAGACAGTCAGCACCTCGAGGAGAGTCTGAAAGGAGGACACTGGGACAGAGAGTCAGCAACGAGAGGGCAGTGTGAGAGGAGGACACTGGGACAGACAGACAGCACCGAGAGGAGAGTGTGAGAGGAGGACACTGGGACAGACAGACAGCACCGAGAGGAGAGTGTGAGAGGAGGACACTGGGACAGACAGACAGCACCGAGAGGAGAGTCTGAAAGGAGGACACTGGGACAGACAGTCAGCACCTCGAGGAGAGTCTGAAAGGAGGACACTGGGACAGAGAGTCAGCAACGAGAGGGCAGTGTGAGAGGAGGACACTGGGACAGAGAGTCAGCACCCAGAGGAGAGTGAGAGAGGAGGACACTGGGACAGACAGTCAGCACCGAGAGGAGAGTGTGAGAGGATGACACTGGGACAGACAGACAGCACCGAGAGGAGAGTCTGAAAGGAGGACACTGGGACAGAGAGTCAGCACCTAGAGGAGAGTCTGAAAGGAGGACACTGGGACAGAGAGTCAGCAACGAGAGGGCAGTGTGAGAGGAGGACACTGGGACAGAGAGTCAGCACCTAGAGGAGAGTGAGAGAGGAGGACACTGGGACATACAGACAGCACCTAGAGGAGAGTGAGAGAGGAGGACACTGGGACACTGGGACAGACCGTCTGCACCTCGAGGAGAGTGTGAGAGGAGGACACTGGGACAGTCAGTGACACCTGGAGGAGCGTGTGAGAGGAGGACACTGGGACAGACAGACAGCACCGAGAGGAGAGGGTGAGAGGAGGACACTGGGACATACAGACAGCACCGAGAGGAGAGGGTGAGAGGAGGACACTGGGACAGACAGTCAGCACCTAGAGGAGAGTGAGAGAGGAGGACACTGGGACAGACAGTCAGCACCTAGAGGAGAGTGAGAGAAGAGGACACTGGGACAGACAGTCAGCACCGAGAGGAGAGTGAGAGAGGGGGACACTGGGACAGACAGCACCGAGAGGAGAGTGTGAGAGGGGGACACTGGGACAGACAGCACCGAGAGGAGAGTGTGAGAGGAGGACACTGGGACAGACAGACAGCACCTAGAGGAGAGTGTGAGAGGAGGACACTGGGACAGACAGTCAGCACCTAGAGGAGAGTGTGGGAGGAGGACACTGGGACAGACAGACAGCACCTAGAGGAGAGTGTGAGAGGGGGACACTGGGACAGACAGCACCGAGAGGAGAGTGTGAGAGGAGGACACTGGGACAGACAGACAGCACCGAGAGGAGAGTGTGAGAGGGGGACAGTGGGACAGGCAGTCAGCACCGAGAGGAGAGTGTGAGAGGGGGACAGTGGGACAGGCAGTCAGCACCGAGAGGAGAGTGTGAGAGGGGGACAGTGGGACAGGCAGTCAGCACCGAGAGGAGAGGGTGAGAGGACACTGGGACAGACAGACAGCACCTAGAGGAGAGTGTGAGAGGAGGACACTGGGACAGACAGACAGCACCTAGAGGAGAGTGTGAGAGGGGGACACTGGGACAGACAGCACCGAGAGGAGAGTGTGAGAGGAGGACACTGGGACAGACAGACAGCACCGAGAGGAGAGTGTGAGAGGGGGACAGTGGGACAGGCAGTCAGCACCGAGAGGAGAGTGTGAGAGGGGGACAGTGGGACAGGCAGTCAGCACCGAGAGGAGAGTGTGAGAGGGGGACAGTGGGACAGGCAGTCAGCACCGAGAGGAGAGGGTGAGAGGACACTGGGACAGACAGACAGCACCTAGAGGAGAGTGTGAGAGGAGGACACGGGGCAGTCAGTCAGCACTAGAGGAGAGTGAGAGTGGGGGACACTGGGACAGACAGTCAGCACCGAGAGGAGAGTGTGAGAGGAGGACACTGGGACAGACAGACAGCACCTAGAGGAGAGTGTGAGAGGAGGACACGGGGCAGTCAGTCAGCACTAGAGGAGAGTGAGAGAGGGGGACACTGGGACAGACAGTCAGCACCGAGAGGAGAGTGTGAGAGGAGGACACTGGGACAGACAGTCAGCACCTAGAGGAGAGTGTGAGAGGAGGACACTGGGACAGACAGACAGCACCTAGAGGAGTGTGTGAGAGGAGGACACTGGGACAGACAGACAGCACCTAGAGGAGAGTGTGAGAGGAGGACACTGGGACAGACAGACAGCACCTAGAGGAGAGTCTGAAAGGAGGACACTGGGACAGACAGTCAGCACCTCGAGGAGAGTCTGAAAGGAGGACACTGGGACAGAGTCAGCAACGAGAGGGCAGTGTGAGAGGAGGACACTGGGACAGACAGACAGCACCGAGAGGAGAGTGTGAGAGGAGGACACTGGGACAGACAGACAGCACCGAGAGGAGAGTGTGAGAGGAGGACACTGGGACAGACAGACAGCACCTAGAGGAGAGTGAGAGAGGAGGACACTGGGGCACTGGGACAGACCGTCTGCACCTCGAGGAGAGTGTGAGAGGAGGACACTGGGACAGTCAGTGACACCTGGAGGAGCGTGTGAGAGGAGGACACTGGGACATACAGTCTGCACCTAGAGGAGAGTGTGAGAGGAGGACACTGGGACATACAGTCTGCACCTAGAGGAGAGTGTGAGAGGAGGACACTGGGACAGACAGTCAGCACCTGGAGGAGAGTGAGAGAGGAGGACACTGAGACAGACAGACAGCACCTAGAGGAGAGTGTGGGAGGAGGACACTGAGACAGACAGTCAGCACCGAGAGGAGAGGGTGAGAGGAGGACACTGGGAGAGCTGAAAAAGACCCAGGGGGCAAGAAGACAACAAGCCACAAGATAAGAGCAAGACATCACAGGGACCAAGAGCATTGGTCGTGGGCCGAAAGAAAAGTGGCAGAGCACAAAGAAAAGGGGACATGTCCTCTCTCTGTCTCACCCCAATGATCTCTCCACATATATGACACACCCAACCCGCTCCCAATGATGCACAGCCAACGAAAAGGAGTGAAAAGGCCAAAATATGAAGACGGAGAATGGATGGAAATGAAATACTAACACACACATCCCACTCTCCAACCAAACCAAAAACACACATCCCACTCCCCAACCAAACCAAAAACACACATCCCACTCCCCAACCAAACCAAAAGCACACATCCCACTCCCCAACCAAACCAAACACACACATCCCACTCCCCAACCAAACCAAACACACACATCCCACTCCCCAACCAAACCAAACACACATCCCACTCCCCAACCAAACCAAACACACATCCCACTCCCCAACCAAACCAAACACACACATCCCACTCACCAACCAAACCAAACACACACATCCCACTCCCCAACCAAACCAAACACACATCCCACTCCCCAACCAAACCAAACACACACATCCCACTCTCCAACCAAACCAAAAACACACATCCCACTCCCCAACCAAACCAAACACACACATCCCACTCCCCAACCAAACCAAACACACACACATCCCACTCCCCAACCAAACCAGAAACACACATCCCACTCCCCAACCAAACCAGAAACACACATCCCACTCCCCAACCAAACCAAACACACACATCCCACTCCCCAACCAAACCAGAAACACACATCCCACTCCCCAACCAAACCAAACACACACATCCCACTCCCCAACCAAACCAAACACACACATCCCACTCCCCAACCAAACCAAACACACACATCCCACTCCCCAACCAAACTTACCCAACTCAATATCCCGGCGTCCTTCTGACCAGCCCCTAAAAGACTCCTTCGTTTTCCTTTCTTTCCCTTCCCCCCTTGCTCGCACACAACCTGACACTGAACAGGAACACAATATTTACCACTCACCCCCAGCAAGACCCCACAAAAAGGTAACAACGGGAAAAAAAAGGGAAAGGAAAGAATCCAAAACATTAGAGAAAATAACCCACCACCTGGGGAACAAACAGCCTCGTGAATAGAGACGAACCTCTCCATAACTCCGACAAACAAGAAGGACCCTCCCAAAACCTCCCCAATCCCCCCCAACCTCTAATCTCCATAACCCTGTCAAACAAAAAGGGCCCAGTACATCCCCAGTACAGTCAACCCAGATGGTGCCGAGAAAACCACCCCTCGAGGGGCACCCCCCATAACACCACGGGTACCAAACTTACCAATAAGACCCCCCATCCCAGGAATAACACCCCTCTACCCAAGACCCATACCATCACCAAACCCCCCCTTCACTCCAGCCCCCAGTCCGACACACCCTCAACCTTCCCACTGAAGCCCCCCCTCTCCCCGAATCTATAAGAAAAACCAGGAAGCCACTTTCCTCTCTCCCACGCCCCTTTCCACAACATACACAAGATAGAGCACCCAGACCTGGAGACTTATCCACTACCAACACCCTAAAATAAACCAAGAGTCCAGCACAGCACAAGGGTAAAAAGAAGTATCCCACCCCACAAATACCAGGGATGGAATGCAAGGAACTGACCCAACACACCACATTGCCTCCCGGTCACTCAGGGATGGAAGGGGGTGAATCCCAAACCCACAGGGATCTAATGAGTTGCAACAGCTTCCAGCCACTTGAGGATAGAAAGGGACGGGACCTAAGCCCATATACAGGACAGGTACAGGGAGGGAACATCCTTCACCCACAGAGGTAGCAAGGAACAGACAAGACTCACCCACCCTGAATCTACAAGAGGAGACAGGATCCAAAAAGGGTTGAGAAAGGGATACAAAAGCACAAAACAGTGAAATCAACTCTCCCTTCCCTTGATAAAGCACAAGGACAGTAAGAAGTTTAACAACACCAGGTTAAAGTCAGGTTTATTTGGTAGCAAAAGCCACACAAGCTTTCGGAGCTGCAAGCCCCTTCTTCAGGTGAGTGGGAATTCTGTTCACAAACAGAGCATATAAAGACACAAACTCAATTTACATGAATAATGGTTGGAATGCGAATATTTACAACTAATCAAGTCTTTAAGAAACAAAACAACGTGAGTGGAGAGAGCATCAAGACAGGCTAAAAAGATGTGTATTGTCTCCAGACAAGACAGCCAGTGAAACTCTGTGGGGGTTACAAATAGTGGGACATGAACCCAATATCCCGGTTGAGGCCGTCCTCGTGTGTGCGGAACTTGGCTATCAGTTTCTGCTCAGCGACTCTGCGCCGTCGTGTGTCGCGAAGGCCGCCTTGGAGAACGGTTACCCACCTTGATGTTCTCTCCACTCACGTTGTTTTGTTTCTTAAAGACTTGATTAGTTGTAAGTATTCGCATTCCAACCATTATTCATGTAAATTGAGTTTGTGTCTTTATATGCCCTGTTTGTGAACAGAATTCCCACTCACCTGAAGAAGGGGCTTGGAGCTCCGAAAGCTTGTGTGGCTTTTGCTACCAAATAAACCTGTTGGACTTTAACCTGATGTTGTTAAACTTCTTACTGTGTTTACCCCAGTCCAACGCCGGCATCTCCACATCAAAGCACAAGGAAGCAGCAAAACCGGCCGGGATGCAAGCGAAGAGGGCAAGACTAAGCCTCAGTTACAGTTATACTGGAGAGAGATGGCAAGAATGCCCAAACACTATCCATAGCCAGCCCCGGACACGGAACGATCGGGAGCTAAATGAACCCAAGCGGGTTCCAGGCACCCACCACCCTCTGTGTAAAAATCTGCCTCGTACATCTCCATTAAACCTTGCCCCTCGCACCTTAAACCTGTGCCCCCGAGTAATTGACTCTTCCACACTGGGAAAAAGCTTCTGACTATCCACTCTATCCATGCCTCTCATAATCTTGTAGACTTCTATAAGTCGCCTCTCAATCTCCATTGTTCCAGTGAGAACAAATCAAGTTTCTCCAACCTCTCCTCATAGCTAATGCCCTCCATACCAGGCAACATCCTGGTAAATCCTTCCTGTACCCTCTCCAAAGCCTCCATCCTTCTGGTAGTGTGGCGACCAGAATTGAACGCTATATTCCAAGTACGGCCTAACTAAGGTTCTATAGAGCTGCAACATGACTTGTCAATTTTTAAACTCAATGCCGTATGCCTTCTTGGCTATTTCTCCACTTGCGTTGCCATTTTCAGTGACCTGTATACCTGTACACCCAGATCCCTCTGCCTATTAATAATCTTAAGGGTTCTGCCATTTACTGTATATTTCCTATCTGTATTAGACCGTCCAAAATGCAGTACCTCACATTTGTCCGAATGAAACTCCATCTGCCATCTCTCCGCCCAAGTCTCCAACCGATCTATATCTACTGCATCCACTGACGGTCCTCATCGCTGTCCACAATTCCACCAACCTTTGTGTCGTCCGCAAACTTACTCATCAAACCAGTTACATTTTCCTTCAAATCATTTATATATATTACAAACAGCCAAGGTCCCAGCAATGATCCCAGTACTGTGTAAAAGTAACAGGGTTGTTGTGGTGGGAGATTTTAACTTTCCTTATATTGACTGGGACCCACTTAGTGCTAGGGGCGTGGATGGGGCAGAGTTTGTAAGGAGCATCCAGGAGGGCTTCTTGAAACAGTATGTAAAGAACAAAGAACAATACAGCACAGGAACAGGCCCTTCGGCCATCCAAGCCCGTGCCGCTCCCTGGTCCAAACTAGACCATTCTTTTGTATCCCTCCATTCCCACTCCGTTCATATGGCTGTCTAGATAAGTCTTAAACGTTCCCAGTGTGTCCACCTCCACCACCTTGCCTGGTAGCGCATTCCAGGCCCCCACCACCCTCTGTGTGAAATATGTCCTTCTGATATCTGTGTTAAACCTCCCCCCCTTCACCTTGAACCTATGACCCCTTGTGAACGTCACCACCGACCTGGGGAAAAGCTTCCCACCGTTCGCCCTATCTATGCCTTTCATAATTTTATACACCTCTATTAAGTCTCCCCTCATCCTCCGTCTTTCCAGGGAGAACAACCCCATTTTACCCAATCTCTCCTCATAACTAAGCCCCTCCATACCAGGCAACATCCTGGTAAATCTCCTCTGTACTCTCTCCAAAGCCTCCACGTCCTTCTGGTAGTGCGGCGACCAGAACTGGGCGCAGTATTCCAAATGCAGCCGAACCAACGTTCTATACATCTGCAACATCAGACCCCAACTTTTATACTCTATGCCCCGTCCTATAAAGGCAAGCATGCCATATGCCTTCTTCACTACCTTCTCCACCTGTGACGTCACCTTCAAGGATCTGTGGACTTGCACACCCAGGTCCCTCTGCGTATCTACACCCTTTATGGTTCTGCCATTTATTGTATAGCTCCTCCCTACATTATTTCTATCAAAATGCATCACTTCGCATTTATCAGGATTGAACTCCATCTGCCATTTCTTTGCCCAAATTTCCAGCCTATCTATATCCTTCTGTAGCTTCTGACAATGTTCCTCACTATCTGCAAGTCCTGCCAATTTTGTGTCGTCCGCAAACTTACTGATCACCCCAGTTACACCTTCTTCCAGATCGTTTATATAAATCACAAACACCACTAGTCACATGTAGATAGTCCAACTAGCGAAGAGGCCACACTGGACCTGGTATTGGGAAATGAGCCCGGCCAGGTGGTCAATGTTTCAGTAGGGGAGCAGTTCGGGAACAGTGACCACAATTCAGTAAGCTTTAAGGTACTGATGGATAAAGATAAGTGTAGTCCTCAAGTTAAGGTGCTGAATTGGGGGAAGGCTAATTACAACAATATTAGGCAGGAACTGAAGAATGTAGATTGGGGGCAGATGTTTGAGGGCAAATCAACATCTGGCATGTGGGAGGTTTTCAAGTGTAAGTTGATAGGGATTCAGGACCGGCACATTCCTGGAAGGATGAAGGATAAGTATGGCAAGTTTTGGGAACCTTGGATAACGAGAGATATTGTGAGCCTCGTCAAAGAGAAAAAGGAAGGATTTGTCAAAGGTGGGAGGCTGGGAACACACGAAGCAAGTGTGGAATACAAGGGAAGTAGAAAGAAACTTAAGCAAGGAGTAAGGAGGGCTAAAAGGGGTCATGAAAAAGCATTGGCCAGCAGGATTGAGGAAAATCCGAAGGCTTTTATACATATATAAAAAGCAAGAGGGTAGCCAGGGCGAGGGTTGGCTCACTCAAGGACAAGGGAGGGAATCTATATGTGGAGCCAGAGGAAATGGGCGAGGTATTAAATGAGTACTTTGCGTCAGTATTCACCAAAGAGAAGGACTTGGTGGATGATGAGTCTGGGAAAGGGTGTGTAGATAGTTTGAGTCATGTTGAGATCATTAAGGTAGACAAGTCCCCAGGGCCTGATGGGATATCATAGAAATCACAGAAACCCTACAGTGCAGAAACAGGCCATTTGGTCCATCGAGTCTGCACCGACCACAATCCCACCCAGGCCCTACCCCCATATCCCTACACATTTACCCGCTAATCCCTCTAACCTACGCATCTCAGGACTCTAAGGGGCAATTTTAGCATGGCCAATCAACCTAACCCGCACATCTTTGGACTGTGGGAGGAAACCGGAGCACCCGGAGGAAACTGACGCAGACACGATATACCCCAGAATACTGAGAGAGGCAAGGGAGGAAATTGCTGGGGCCTTGAAAGAAATCTTTGTATCCTCACTGGCTACAGGGGAGGTCCCAGAGGATTGGAGAATAGCCAATGTTCCTTTGTTTAAGAAGGGTAGCAAGAATAATCCAGGTAATTACAGGCCGGTGAGCCTTACATCAGTGGTAGGGAAATTATTGGAGAGGATTCTTCGTGATAGGATTTATTCCTACTTGGAAATAAGTGGACATATTAGTGAGAGGCAAGATGGTTTTGTGAAAGGAGGTTGTGTCTCCCGAACTTGATTGAGTTTTTCGAGGAAGTGACGAAGATGATTGATGAGGGTAGGGCAGTGGATGTTGTCTACATGGACTTCAGTAAGGCCTTTGACAAGGTCCCTCATGGCAGACTGCTGCAGAAGGTGAAGTTGCATGGGATCAGAGGTGAGCTGGCAAGATGGATACAAAACTGGCCTGGTCAAAGAAGACAGAGGGTAGCAGTGGAAGGGTGCGTTTCTGAATGGAGGGCTGTGACAAGTGGCATTCCTCAGGGATCAGTGCTGGGACCTTTGCTATTTGTAATATATATAAATGATTTGGAGGAAAATGTAACTGGTTTGATTAGTAAGCTTGCGAACGACACAAAGGTTGGTGGATTTGCAGATTGCGATGAGGACCATCAGAGGATACAGCAGGATATAGATCAGTTGGAGACTTGGGCGGGGAGCTGGCAGATGCAGTTTAATCTGAACAAATGTGAGTTAATGCATTTTGGAAGGTCTAATACAGATAGGAAATATACAGTAAATGGCAGAAGCCTGAAGAGTATTGATCGGCAAAGGGATCTGGGTGTACAGGTACACAGGTCACTGAAAGTGGCAATGCAGGTGGAGAAGGTAGTTAAGAAGCATACGGCATGCTTGCCTTCATCGGCCGGGGTATTGAGTTTAAAAATTGGCAAGTCATGTTGCAGCTTTATAGAACCTTAGTTAGGCCGCACTTGGAATATAGTGTTCAATTCTGGTCGTCACACTACCAGAAGGATGTGGAGGCTTTGGAGAGGGTACAGAAAAGATTTACCAGGATGTTACCTGGTTATGGAGTGCATTAGCTAAGAGGAGAGGTTGGAGAAACTTGGTTTGTTCTCACTGGAGCGACGGAGGTTGAGGGGAGACCTGATAGAAGTCTACAAGATTATGAGAGGCATGGACAGAGTGGATAGTCAGAAGCTTTCTCCCAGGGTGGAAGAGTCAATTACATGGGGGCATAGGTTTAAGGTGTGAGGGGCAAGGTTTAAAGGAGATATACGAGGCAGATTTTTTACACAGAGATGAGTGGGTGCCTGGAACTCACTGCTGGGGGAGATAGTGGAAACAAATACGTACTGACTTTTAAGGGGCGTCTTGACAAATACATGAATCGGATGGGAATAGAGGGATATGGTCCCCGGAAGGGTAGGGGGTTTTAGTTAAGTCGGGCAGCATGGTTGGTGCAGGCTTGGAGGGTCGAAGAGCCTGTTCCTGTGCTGTAATTTTCTTTGTTCTTTGTTCTTCTTTGTTCTTTGATCCCTGAGGAACGCCACTAGTCACAGCACTCCATTCAGGAACGCACCCTTCCACTGCTACTCTCTGTCTTCTATGACCAAGCCAGTTCTGTATCCATCTTGCCAGCTCACCTCTGATCCCGTGGTTTGGAATAATGACTTTTAAATGGCGTCCTGACAAATACAAGAATAGGATGGGAATAGAGGGATATGGCCCCTGGTTTTAGTTCAGTCGGGCAGCATGGTCGGTGCAGGCTTGGAGGGCCGAAGGGCCTATTCCTGTGCTGTAATTTTCTCCGTTCTTTGTTGTTTTTAGCCAGGGTTCCATTTTGAGATCTTCCCGACCAGTAGTCGCTGTCTGGGTCACCATTTCTAGCCCATCCCTAATTGAGTAGCTTGCTCGGCCATTTCAGAGGGTACTTTAAGAGTTAACGACATTGCTGTGGCTCTGGAATCACATCGGCCAGACAGGGTAACGGCGGCAGATTCCCTTCCCTTAAAGGACACTCGTGAACCAGATGGATTTTTACAACAATCGACAATGGTTTTATGGTCATAGTTAGACTTTTAATTCACCGATTTGATTGAGCTTTATGAAGAAGTGACAAAGATAATTGATGAGGGAAGGGCTGTGGATGTAGTTTATATGGATGTTTGACAAGGTCCCACATGGCAGACTGGTACAAAAACTAAAATCACATGGGATTTGGGGTGGGCTGGCGATGGATACAGAACTGGCTTGGTTTTATAGAAGACAGACAGTAGCGGTGAAGGGTGTTTTTCAGAATGGAGATCTGTAGCTGATGGTGTTCCGCAGGGATCAGTGCTGGGACCTCTGTTGTTTGTAGCATATATAAGTGATCTGGAGGAAAATATGAGTGGTCTGATAAGTAAGAAATCATGCTGCAGCTATATAAAACCATGGTTAGACTACATTTGGAGTATTACGTGCAGTTCTGGTCACCACACTACCAGAAGGACGAGGAAACTTTGGAGAGAGTGCAAAGAAAGTTCACCAGGATGTTGCCTGGTCTCGAGGGTGTTGGCTGTGAGGAGAGGTTGAATAAACTAGGATTGTTTTCACTGGAAAGAAGGAGGCTGAGGGGAGACCTGATAGAAGTCTACAAAATTATGAGAGGCACAGACAGGGTGGATAGTCAGAGGCTTTTTCCCAGGATGGAAGTGGCAATTACAAGGGGGCACAGGTTCAAGATGAGAGGGGAAAATTTAAGGGAGATGTGTGGGAGAAGTTTTTCACGCAGAGAGTCGTGGGTGCCTGGAAGAGGTGGTGGAAGCAGGCACATTTAAGAGGTATCTGGATGGGTACATAGACAGGGATGGAATAGAGGGATACGGACCGAGTAAGGGCAGAAGTTTATTTTAGTTTAGTTACGGCATCATGATTGGCACAGTGTTGGAGGTGTGAAGGGCCTCGTTCTGTGCTGTATTTTCTTTGTTCTTGGTTCTTAATTCCAGAGTTTTATTGAATTGAAATTTCAGCATCTGCCGTCATGGGATTTGAACCCAGGTCCCCATTTCCTGAGATACTATTCCAGTGACAATACCACTATGCCACCATCTCCCCATGCAAACATACTTATCACTCCTGTACATTCTCATCTATATTGTTTATGTATATAACAAACAATAAGGGCCAAGCACTGAACTTGTGACATGCCACTGGACACCAGTCTCCAGTCACTCAAACAGCCTTCTATCACCATCCTTTGTGTCCTATTACTAAGCTAGTTTTGGATCCATCTCTCCAAGTTTCCCTGAATTCCAAGTGCTTTAGCCGACTCAATCAGTCTCTCACATGAGACCTTATCAAAGGCTTTGCTCAAATCCATATAAATTACATCAGCTGCACTTCCCTCATCCACACACTCGATCATTATCTATCACACAAAATTCAATTAAATTGGTTAGGCATGAACCCACTCTGACAAAGCCATGCTGACTATCCGTAATTACCTATGCCTTTCCAAGTGGAGATTTTTTCCACTAGTCTCTCTATCACTGACGTGATTCTGTCTGTGGTAGACCAGTCTGTAATTCCCTGGTTCATCTTCATAGAAATCATAGAAACCCTACAGTGCAGAAGGAGGCCATTCGGCCCATCAAGTCTGCACCGACCACAATCCCACCCAGGCCCCACCCCCACATCCACATATTTACCCGCTAATCCCTCTAACCTGTGCATCCCAGGACTCTAAGGGGCAATTTTGTTTTTAACCTGGCCAATCAACCTAACCTGCACATCTTTGGACTGTGGGAGGAAACAGGAGCACCCGGAGGAAACCCACGCAGACACGAGGAGAATGTGCAAACTCCACACAGACAGTGACCCGAGCCGGGAATCGAACCCGGGACCCTGGAGCTGTGAAGCAGCAGTGCTAACCACTGTGCTACCGTGCCGCCCCACCCTTCTTGAAAAGTAGAACCATATTCGCCGTCCTCCAGTCCTCTGGTACTTCCCCCCGTGGATAGAGAGGAATTAAAAATGTGCGTCAGAGCTGCCTCACATCCAAATCAAACCGCCCAAGGTTGTTAAAATGTAACTGCTGACAACTTTGTATTGGATGTAATGTGACCAATGGTAACAAGCTGCAAGGGTCAGCTGACCCAGTGAACCATGGAACCAATTACAGAATGATGTGATGGTCAGCTGACCAGCTGACTCACTATAAGTAAGAATCTGGTGGGAATTGTGGAGAGCTTGGAGTGGCCCAGGGCGAGGCCCCAAGTTTGGAGTAATGAAGTTTCTTTATTAAACTCTTTCTTTGATTCATAAGTTGGAGTTCGTGCATCATGATGTGAGGAAAGTGTTTATATGGAGTAAGGGGAAATATGAAGACATTAGACAGCAAATTAGAGGAGTAAATTGGAAGGCGGTATTCTCGGGGAAATGTACTGAAGAGAGGTGGCAGTTTTTCAAGGAACGTCTGTCTAGAGTTCTACAGGACAACGTTCCGATTAGACAGGGAGGTGTTGGTCGGTTAAAGGAGCCGTGGTGGTGCACGAAAGCTGTGCGGGACCTAGTCGAGAAGAAAAGGAAAGCGTACAAAAGGCTCAGAGAGCTTGGCGAAGATAGGGATTTAGAAGAGAATACGGCTTGTAGGAAGGGACAAAAGAAGGAAATTAGGAGAGCCAGAAGGGGTCACGAGAAGGCCCTGGCAGGTAGGATTAAGGAAAACCCTAAGGCGTTCTATAAATATGTGAAGAGTAAAAGGATGAGACGTGACGGAATAGAGCCTATAAAAGGTGAAGGCGGGAAAGTCTGTACGGAACCAGTAGAAATGGCAGAGGTGCTTAATGAGTATTTTGCCTTGGTTTTCACAGAGGAGAAGGACCTGGGTGGATGTACTGCGGGCGTGCGGTGGACTGAAAGGATTGAGTATGTGGACTTTAACAAAGAGGTTGTGCTGGAATCTTTGAATGGCATCAAGATAGATAAGTCGCCGGGTCCGGATGGGATGTACCCCAGGTTACTGTGGGAGGCGAGGGAAGAGATTGCAGAGCCTCTGGCGATGATCTTTGCGTCGTCGATGGAGACGGGAGAGGTGCCGGAGGATTGGAGGATTGCGGATGTGGTTCCTATTTTCAAGAAGGGGAAGAGGGTAGCCCAGGAAATTATCGACCGGTGAGTCTAACCTCAGTGGTTGGTAAACTGATAGAGCAGATCCTGAGGGACAGGATATATGAGCATTTAGAGAGGTTTAGTATGCTCAAGAATACTCAGCATGGCTTTGTCAAAGGCAGATCGTGCCTTACGAGCCTGGTGGAGTTCTTCGAAAATGTGACTAAACACATTGACAAAGGGAAGGCGGTAGATGTGGTTTATATGGATTTTAGCAAGGCGTTCGATAAGGTCCCCCATGCAAGGCTTCCAGAAAAAGTGAGAGGGCATGGGATCCAAGGGGCTGCTGCCCTGTGGATCCAGAACTGGCTTGCCCAAAGGAGGCAGAGAGTGGGTATAGATGGGTCTTTTTCTAAATGGAGGTCGGTCACCAGTGGTGTGCCCCAGGGATCTGTTCTGGGACCCTTGCTGTTTGTCATTTTCATAAATGACCTGGATGAGGAAGCGGAGGGATGGGTTGGTAAGTTTGCCAACGACACGAAGGTTGGTGGGGTTGTGGATAGTCTGGAGGGATGTCAGAAGTTACAGAGGGACATAGATAGGATGCAAGACTGGGCGGAGAAGTGGCAGATGGACTGCAACCCAGATAAATGCGTCGTGGTCCATTTTGGTAGGTCAAATAGGATGAAGGAGTACAATATAAAGGGAAAGATTCTTAGTACTGTAGAGGATCAGAAGGACCTTGGGGTCCGGGTCCATAGGACTCTAAAATCGGCCCCGCAGGTGGAGGAGGTGGTTAAGAAGGCGTATGGTGTGCTGGCCTTTATCAATCGAGGAATTGAGTTTAGGAGTCCGGGGATAATGATGCAGCTATATAAGACCCTTGTCAGACCCCACTTGGAGTACTGTGCTCAGTTCTGGTCGCCTCACTATGGGAAGGATGTGGAAAAGATTGAAAGGGTGCAGAGTAGATTTACAAGGATGTTGCCTGGATTGAGTGGCATGCCTTATGAGGATAGGCTGAGGGAGCTTGGTCTTTTCTCCTTGGAGAGACGAAGGATGAGAGGAGACCTAATAGAGGTGTATAAGATGTTGAGAGGCATAGATCGGGTGGACTCTCAGAGGCTTTTTCCCAGGGTGGAAATGTCTGCTGCGAGAGGACACAGGTTTAAGGTGCTGGGGGGTAGGTACAGGGGAGATGTTAGGGGGAAGTTTTTCACACAGAGGGTGGTGGGCGAGTGGAATCGGCTGCCGTCAATGGTGGTGGAGGCAAACTCAATAGGGTCTTTTAAGAGACTCCTGGATGAGTACATGGGACTTAATAGGATGGAGGGTTATAGGTAGGTCTAGAAGGTAGGGATGTGTTTGGCACAACTTGTGGGCTGAAGGGCCTGTTTGTGCTGTAGTTTTTCTATGTTTCTATGATTGGCACAGGTTTGGAGGGCTGAAGGGCCTCTTTCTGTCTGCATTTGAACAGTTCCTTCTGAAGAAACAAAGGTTTTCACAATTCCTTCTGTACCTACCGACATCCTCCTGCTCCTAAGTGAAGGCTAATGAGAAGTATTCATTTTTAACACCCTTCCAATATCCTGTGACTTCACACACAGATTGCCCCTTGGTCTCTAATGGGCACTACTCTTTCCTTGGTTAAGCTCTTCCCCTTCATGTATTTATAAAATATCTTGGGGTTCTCCCTAATCCTGTTCGCAAGTCCTTTTCATGCCCCCCTTTATGCTCTTCTAATTGCTTTCTGAAGTTCCCTCTTCCTATATTCCTCTAGGGTCGCAGCGAATTGTTCCCTTTGGAGTTGTTCTTCCTTATCCAGTCCTGAATTGTTCTGGACATCCAGGGCTCCCTGAACTTATTGCTCCTACATTTCCCCATGTTGGACCTGTACTCTCCCCATTTCCCCTTTGAATGCTTGCTCCCCTGATTTGCTGGAAACTTTCCCAAAAGGAGCTGTTCCCAGTCAACTTTGGCCAGATCCTGCCTTATTTTAATAAAATCAGCTGGGATCATGAAAATAAAGTAGAATATCTTGGTAAATATAAATGTGAATGCGAAGCTGAATAAAGAACAGTTCTGTGAATGTGCCAATTTCTTTTTTAAAAAGCTGTTTGATAATGAGAGACAATCTTACCTGGCATATTTATAGTTTCTGGATTTTACAGCAGTTGGTGAAAGGAAGGTGATTCTGAATTTTCCCAGCTCCTCTGATGAACCTGATACTGCCAGGAGCCTGCTTTTCTCCTCAACATGTGGCTGAAGTATCCCTTGTCCATCACTAGCGACATAAAATAACAGCGATATCACTGGGTTCTCTGGGGTGGAACTCTACAATAGAAAGTAAGTTGCCAATAAAAATCACATCAATACCTCACTGATCTTTGCCTACCAAGGATAAACATGCTGTGTTTGTAAAATTGGGATAGGAATGTCACTGGCAAGGTTAGCATTTGCTCATCCTGAATTTCCTGAAGAGTCGCCTTCTCAAACTGCTAATCTGGTGAAGGTCACTGTGTTAGGAAGGGAGTTGCAGGTTTAGACCCAATGACAGCCAAGGAATGGTGGGTGATAGGAGCTCGAAGTCAGGATGGTACTTGGCTCGATGGGGAACTTGTGGCTGGCGGTGTTCCCATTCACTTGCTGCCATTGTCCTTCTTGAAGATAGAGGTTGCAGGTTTGGAAGGTGCTGTTGAAGGAGTCTTGGTGAGTTATATGGTGTTCAATTCTGGTCGCCACACTACCAGAAGTGTGTGGAGGCTTTGGAGAGAGTACAGAAAAGATTTACCAGGATGTTGCCTGGTATGGAGGGCATTAGCTATGAGGAGAGGTTGGAGAAACTTGGTTTGTTCTCACTGGAACGACGGAGGTTGAGGGGAGACCTGATAGAAGTCTACAAGATTATGAGAGGCATGGACAGAGTGGATAGTTAGAAGCTTTTTCCCAGGGTGGAAGAGTCAATTAATAGGGGGCACAGGTTTAAGGTGCAAAGGGCAAGGTTTAAAGGAGATTCACGAGGCAGATTTTTTATGATGTGGAGATGCTGGCGTTGGACTGGGGTAAATGCAGTAACAGTTTTAACAACACCAGGTTGAAGTCCAACAGGTTTATTTGGTAGCAAATACCATTGGCTTTCGGAGCGCTGCTCCTTCGTCAGATGGAGTGGAAATCTGCTCTCAAACAGGGCACAGTAACACAAAATCAAGTTACAGAATACTGATCAGAATGCGAATCTCTACAGCCAACCAGGTCTTAAAGATACAGACAATGTGAGTGGAGGGAGCATTAAGCACAGGTTAAAGGGATGTGTATTAGAACATAGAACATAGAATAGTACAGCACAGAACAGGCCCTTCGGCCCACGATGTTGTGCCGAGCTTTATCTGAAACTAAGATCAAGCTACCCCACTCCCTATCATCCTGGTGTGCTCCATGTGCCTATCCAATAACCGCTTAAATGTTCGTAAAGTGTCTGACATGGAGCACACCAGGATGATAGGGAGTGGGATAGCTTGATCTTGGTTTCAGATAAAGCTCGGCACAACATCGTGGGCCGAAGGGCCTGTTCTGTGCTGTACTGTTCTATGTACTCCACAATCACTGCAGGCAGTCCATTCCACACCCCAACCACTCTCCGCATAAAGAACCTACCTCTGATATCCTTCCTATATCTCCCACCACGAACCCTATAGTTATGCCCCCTTGTAATAGCTCCATCCACCCGAGGAAATAGTCTTTGAATGTTCACTCTATCTATCCCCTTCATCATTTTATAAACCTCTATTAAGTCTCCCCTCAGCCTCCTCCGCTCCAGAGAGAACAGCCCTAGCTCCCTCAACCTTTCCTCATAAGACCTACCCTCCAAACCAGGCAGCATCCTGGTAAATCTCCTCTGCACTCTTTCCAGCGCTTCCACATCCTTCTTATAGTGAGGTGACCAGAACTGCACACAATATTCCAAATGTGGTCTCACCAAGGTCCTGTACAGTTGCAGCATAACCCCACGGCTCTTAAACTCCAACCCCCTGTTAATAAAAGCTAACACACTATAGGCCTTCTTCACAGCTCTATCCACTTGAGTGGCAACCTTTAGAGATCTGTGGATATGGACCCCAAGATCTCTCTGTTCCTCCACAGTCTTCAGAACCCTACCTTTGACCCTGTAACCAAATTTAATTTAGTCCTACCAAAATGAATCACCTCACATTTATCAGGGTTAAACTCCATTTGCCATTTTTCAGCCCAGCTTTGCATCCTATCTATGTCTCTTTGCAGCCTCCAACAGCCCTCCACCTCGTCCACTACTCCACCAATCTTGGTGTCATCAGCAAATTTACTGATCCACCCTTCAGCCCCCTCCTCTAAGTCATTAATAAAAATCGCAAAGAGCAGAGGACCAAGCACTGATCCCTGTGGCACTCCACGAGCAACCTGCCTCCAATCCGAAAATTTTCCATCCACCACCACCCTCAGTCTTCGATCAGACAGCCAGTTACCTATCCAATCGGCCAACTTTCCCTCTATCCCACACCTCCTTACTTTCATCATAAGCCGACCATGAGGGACCTTATCAAATGTCTTACTAAAATCCATGTATATGACATCAACTGCCCTACCTTCATCAACACACTTAGTTACCTCCTCAAAAAATTCAATCAAATTGATGAGGCACGACTTGCCCTTCACAAATCCGTGTTGACTATCCCGGATTAATCCACATCTTTCTAAATGGTCGTAAATCCCATCCCTAAGGACCTTTTCCATCAATTTACCAACCACCGAAGTAAGACTAACCGGTCTATAATTACCAGGGTCATTTCTATTCCCTTTCTTAAACAGAGGAACATTCGCCATTCTCCAGTCCTCTGGCACTATCCCCGGACAGCGAGGACCCAAAGATCAAAGCCAAAGGCTCTGCAATCTCATCCCTTGCCTCCCAAAGAATCCTGGGATATATTTCATCAGGCCCAAGGGACTTATCGACCTTCAGTTTATTCAAAACTGCCAGTACATCCTCCCTCCGAACATCTATTTCCTCCAGCCTAATAGCCTGTAACACCTTCTCTTCCTCAAAAACATGGCCCCTCTCCTTGGTGAACACTGAAGAAAAGTATTCATTCATCACCTTGCCTATCTCTACTGACTCCATACACAAGTTCCCACTACTGTCCTTGACCGGCCCTAACCTCACCCTGGTCATTCTTTTATTCCTCACATAAGAGTAAAAAGCCTTGGGGTTTTCCTTGATCCGACCCGCCAAGGACTTCTCATGTCCCCTCCTCGCTCTCCTAAGCCCCTTTTTCAGCTCATTCCTTGCTAACTTGTAACCCTCAATCGAGCCATCTGAACCTTGTTTCCTCAGCCCTACATAAGCTTCCCTCTTCCTTTTCACAAGATATTCCACCTCTTTCGTGAACCATGGTTCCCTCACTCGGCCATTTCCTTCCTGCCTGACAGGGACATACCTATCAAGGACACCCAGTATTTGTTCCTTGAAAAAATTCCACTTTTCATTAGTTCCTTTCTCTGACAGTTTCTGTTCCCAACTTACGGCCCTTAATTCTTGCCTAATCGCATCATAATTACCTCTCCCCGAATTGTAAACCTTGCCCTGCCGTACAGCCCTATCCCTCTGCATTACAATAACAAAAGAGACCGAATTGTGGTCACTATCTCCAAAGTGCTCTCCCACAACCAAATCTAACACTTGGCCCGGTTCATTTCCCAGTACCAAATCCAATGTGGCCTCACCTCTTGTCGGCCTATCCACATATTGTGTCAGGAAACCCTCCTGCACACACTGCACAAAAACTGCCCCATCCGAACTATTTGACCTACAAAGGTTCCAATCAATATTTGGAAAGTTAAAGTCCCCCATGACAACTACCCTGTGACCCCCACACCAATCCATAATCTGCTTAGCAATTTCTTCCTCCACATCTCTATTACTATTTGGGGGCCTATAGTAAACTCCTAACAACGTGACCGCTCCTTTCCTATTTCTAACCTCAGCCCATATTACCTCAGTGTGCAGATCCCCCTCGAAGTGCCTTTCCGCAGCCGTTAAACTATCCTTGATTAACCATGCTACTCCTCCACCCCTTTTACCAGCTTCCCTACACTTACTGAAACATCTATACCCCGGAACGTCCAACAACCATTCCTGTCCTTGTTCTACCCACGTCTCCGTAATGGCCACAACATCGTAGTCCCAAGTACCAATCCACGCCCCAAGTTCATCTACCTTGTTCCGGATGCTCCTTGCATTGAAGTAGACACACTTCAACCCACCTTCCTGTCTACCGGTACCCACCCTTGACCCTGATACCTTCCCCAATACCTCACCACCCTCACTGACTTCTGGACTACAACTCCTTTTCCCACTCCCCTGACAAATTAGTTTAAACCCCCCTGAAGAGCCGTATCAAATTTCCCTCCTAGGATATTGGTGCCCCTCTGGTTCAGGTGCACCCCGTCCTGTTTGTACAGGTCCCACCTTCCCCAGAATGTGTTCCAATTATCCACGTATCTGAAACCCTCCCTCCTACACCATCCCTGCAACCACATGTTTAACTGCACTCTCTCCCTGTTCCTCAACTCGCTATCACGTGGCACCGGCAACGTACCAGAGATGACCACATGTTTTGTCTTGGCTCTCAGCTTCCAGCCCAGCTCCAGAAATTCCTGCTTTAAATCCCCGTCCCTTCTCTTACCTATGTCATTGGTACCAATGTGTACCACGACTTGTGGCTGTTTCCCCTCCCCCTTCAGAATCCGGAAAACACGGTCCGAGACGTCACGGACCTTGGCATCCGGTAGGCAACATACCATCCGTGAGTCTCTTTTGCTGCCACAGAACCTCCTATCTATCCCTCTAACTAACGAGTCCCCAATAACTATTGCCCTCCCGCTCTGCCCCTTACCCTCCCGAGCCACAGAGACGGACACAGTGCTGGAGATTCTCTCACTGCGGCTCACCACTGGTATGTCATCCCCCTCAACCGTATCCAAAGCGGAATACTTGTTGCTAAGGGGAACGACCACAGGGGATCCCTGCACGGACTGCTTCCTCCCAGCCCCTCTCACCGTCACCCATCTGTTTTCATTCCTCAGAGTAACTGTATTCCTAAAGCTTCTGTCTATGGCCACCTCTGCGTCCCGAATGATCCTAAGTTCATCCAACTCCAGCTCCAGTTCCCTAACACGGTTTTGGAGGAGCTGCAGATGGGTGCACTTCCCACAGATGTAATCAGCAGGGACACTGACGTCGTCCCTCACCTCAAACATAGTGCAAGAGGAACATAGCACTGCCTGCACACCCATCCCCTCTAGATACCTTGCCAGTACCAGGTAGAAACAGCAAAAATGAATTAAACTCACCCCTGCTCGCCCTTTCTGCCCAAGCCCTGTGAGCCAAAGCCTTATAGCTCACACTCTGCTTCCCACGCACTCCACTGCCCGCTCCCGACGCTGCCCGCTGTATACTGCAGCCTACCTTTTATACTTCACGCGCTTAAAAAACCTTTCCCAGACTCCTTAGCAGCCCACTTCCAGTTTTCACTTTAAACTTAAAATACTACTCCAAAAGTAAAGGCCAAAAAGAAAACACACACTAGCTGACTAATTAAATAAATAAACAATTCAATCAATCTCTCACCAGCACTCCTGCCTCCAATCACTCCCTCTCTGCTTGCTCCAGTGGAACAATGAGGGGGAACCTCCCAGGTAACTGACTTTTAAAGTTAAAATAAAAACCCTTCCCAGACTCCTTAGCAGCCCACTTCCAGTTTTCACTTTAAACCCGAAGATCAGAGGCTGAATGCCCGTGCAGACAGGCAGACGCAACGACAACAGATGAATGAACACCGCTCAACAATCACCAGGCAAGACTGTTCTCTTCCTGTGGGGGAGCACTTCAGCGGTCACGGGCATTCAGCCTCTGATCTTCGGGTAAGTGTTCTCCAAGGCGGCCTTCACGACACACGACAGCGCAGAGTCGCTGAGCAGAAACTGATCGCCAAGTTCCGCATACATGAGGACGGCCTAAACCGGGATCTTGGGTTTATGTCACACTATCTGTAACCCCCACAGCTTGCCTCCTGAACTTGCAGAATCTCACTGGCTGTCCTGTCTGGAGACAATACACATCTCTTTAACCTGTGCTCAATGCTCCCTCCACTCACATTGTCTGTATCTTTAAGACCTGGTTGGCTGTAGAGATTCGCATTCTAATCAGTATTCTGTACCTTGATTTTGTGTCACTGTGCCCTGTTTAAGAGCAGATTTCCACTCCATCTGACGAAGGAGCAGCGCTCCGAAAGCTAATGGTATTTGCTACCAAATAAACCTGTTGGACTTTAACCTGGTGTTGTTAAAACTCTTACGCAGATTTTTTACACAGAGGGTGGTGGGTGCCTGGAACTCGCTGCCGGGGTAAGTCGTGGAAGCGGATACGGGGTAGTGGCTTTTAAGGGGTGTCTGGACAAATACATGAATAGGATGGGAATAGAGGGATATGGTTCCGGAAGGGTAGAGGGTTTTAGTTAAGTCGGGCAGCATGGCCGATGCAGGCTTGGAGGGCCGAAGGGCCCGTTCCCGTGCTGTAATTTTCTTTGTTCTTTGTTTTTCTTTGTTCTAGTTCCTGCAGTGCATCTTGTAGATGGTACACACGACTGCTATAGGTGGTGTTGGGATTGAATGTTTGTGTAAGACTTGGTAAGTAAGTGGGCTGCTGTGTCCTGGAGCTTCTTGAATGTTGTCTCATCCAAGCAAGTAGAAAGTATTCCATTGCACTCTTGACTTGTTCCTTCCAAATGGTGGACAGGGTTTGGGGAGTCCAGAGTCAGAGTTTTACAGAACAGAAAGAGGCTCTTTGGCCCATCTTCTCTATGCTGGCCATCAAGCGTCTTCCTATTCTAATACCATTTTCTAGCACTTGGTCCGTAGCCTTGTACACGATGGCATTTCAAGTGCTTTGAAAGTGAGTAACTTGCCGCAGAATTCCTAGCCTTTGACCCACCCGTGTAGCCACAGTATTTATATGGCTAGTCCAATTCAGTTTCTGGTCAGTGGTAACCCCCAGGATACTGATCGTGATGATTGAGTGTCGGCAATGCCATTGAATGTCAAGGAGAGATGATTAGATTCTCTCTTGTTGTCATGATCTGGTACTTGTGTGGGCTCTGGATAGAGTGGATGGGAAGGCCGCATTCACTTTCAACAGGGAGGTCAGTTAATCGGTGCATAGATTCAAAGTAAATGGTTGAAACATATGAGGGGAGAAGAGGAAAAACTTGTGTTGTGAGGTCTGGAACTCATGCTTGAAAGTGCAGTCGAAGTAGAGTAAACCTCAACTCATTTGAAATGTTCCTGGATATCCACATCAATTGCCATAACCTGCAGAGATACAGATCAAATGCTGGAAAGTGGGATTAGGCTGGGTGGCCCGTTTTTTGGCCAGTGCAGATATGATGGACCAAGTGGTCTCCTTCAGTGCCATAAGCAATGATTCTAGATGTTATTTGCCACTTATCAAGCTGGGCCGATTGTCCAAGCCTTTCTGCATTTGGACATGGACTGCATCAACTTCTGAGGACTTGCGAATAGTACTGACCATTGTGCAGTTATCAGTGAACATCCCCACGTCTGACCTTATGATGTAGGGAAGGTAATTGATGAAGCAGCTGAAGATGATTGGGCCGAGGACACTCCCCTGAGGGACTCCTGCAGAGATGCCCTGGAGCTGAGATGATTAACCTCCAATACCCAGAACCATCTTTTGCTTGGAAGTACAACATTTGAATACTGTATTGCTGAAAGTTTTCATTTTGCCCTCATCTGGACCAAGGCAAGAATGCCAAATTTCAAACAATCAGAACAGTTTATACAGCATGATTGATTGGTGGAGGCATCACCATGGAGAAAGCAGCAGGAAACTGTCGGCTGGAAGCCTGCAATACTCATTTTTGCATTTTATTTCTGCTTTGCTCTCGATTTTAAGAAAACCTTTATTGAATAAAGAACAAAGAACAGTACAGCACAGGAAACAGACCCTTCGGCCCTCCAAGCCTGTGCCGCTCCTTGGTCCAACTAGACCAATCGTTTGTATCCCTCCATTCCCAGGCTGCTCATGTGACTATCCAGGTAAGTCTTAAACGATGTCAGCGTGCCTGCCTCCACCACCCTACTTGGCAGCGCATTCCAGGCCCCCACCACCCTCTGTGTAAAAAACATCCCTCTAATATCTGAGTTATACTTCGCCCCTCTCAGCTTGAGCCCGTGACCCCTCGTGATCGTCACTTCTGATCTGGGAAAAAGCTTTCCACCGTTCACCCTATTTATCCCCTTCATAATCTTGTACACCTCTATTAGATCTCCCCTCATTCTCCGTCTTTCCAGGGAGAACAACCCCAGTTTACCCAATCTCTCCTCATAACTAAGACCCTCCATACCAGGCAACATCCTGGTAAACCTTCTCTGCACTCTCTCCAATGCCTCCACGTCCTCCTGGTAGTGCGGCGACCAGAACTGGACACAGTACTCCAAATGTGGCCTAACCAGCGTTCTATACAGCTGCATCATCAGACTCCAGCTTTTATACTCTATACCCCGTCCTATAAAGGCAAGCATACCATATCACTTCTTCACCACCTTCTCCACCTGTGTTGCCACCTTCAAGGATTTGTGGACTTGCACACCTAGGTCCCTCTGTGTTTCTATACTCCTGATGACTCTGCCATTTATTGTATAGCTCCTCCCTACATTATTTCTTCCAAAATGCATCACTTCGCATTTATCCGGATATTTAAAGTTTTTTGGTAAATCTTGATTTAAAACCAAGTGTGATTTTTTTGATCAAGTCAAATAACTAATTGATAGCAATCAGTAGACATTAACTGCAGACTTAATTTTCTCAGAGTTGTTTACAGTTGGTATTGTTTTCAAGTTTTTTTACACAGGGAGTGGTAGGTGTCTGGACCACGCTGTCAGGGATGGTGGTGCAGGCAGATATGATAGGGGTGTTTAAGGTGCTCTTCGATAAGCACATTAATATACAAGGAATAGAGGGATATGGACCAAGGGCAGGTAGAAGGGATTAGTTTAATTTAGTGTCACGTTCGGCACAGCATGGTGGGCCGGAGGGCCTGTTCCTGTGCTGTACTGATCTATGTTTTTGATGTGGAGATGCCGGCGTTGGACTGGGGTAAACACAGTAAGAAGTCTCACAACACCAGGTTAAAGTCCAACAGGTTTATTTGGTAGCACAAAAGAGAGAGTTGTTTTTCAAACTCGAGGCCTGTGACCAGCGGTGAGCCTCAGGGATCAGTGCTGGGCCCACTGTTATTTGTCATTTATATTAATGATTTGGATGAGAATATAGGGGGCATGGTTAGTAAGTTTGCAGATGACACTGAGATTGGTGGCATAGTGGACAGTGAAGAAAGTTATCTCCAATTGCAGCAGGATCTTGATCAATTGGGCCAGTGGGCTGACGAATGGCAGATGGAGTTTAATTTAGACAAATGCGAGGTGATGCATTTTGGTAGATTGAACCACGGCAGGACTTACTCAGTTAATGGTAGGGTGTTGGGGAGAGTTACAGAACAAAGAGATCTAGGGATACATGTTCATACATCCTTGAAAGTGGAGTCACAGGTGGACAGAGTGGTGAAGAAGGCATTCTGCATGCTCGGTTTCATCGGTCAGAACATTGAATACAGGAGTTGGGACGTCTTGTTGAAGTTGTACAAGACATTGGTAAGGCCACACTTGGAATACTGTGTACAGTTCTGGTCACCCTATTACAGAAAGGATATTATTAAACTAGAAAGAGTGCAGAAAAGATTTACTAGGAAGCTACCAGGGCTGGATTGAGTTATAAGGAGAGGCTGGATAGACTGTGACTTTTTTCTCTGGAGCGTAGAAGGCTGAGGGGTGACCTTATAGAGGTCTATAAAATAATGAGGGGCACAGATCAGCTAGATAGTCAATATCTTTTCCCAAAGGTAGGGGAGTCTAACACTAGAGGGCATAGGTTTAAGGTGAGAGGGGAGAGATACAAAAGTGTCCAGAGGGGCAATTTCTTTTATACAGAGGGTGGTGAGTGTCTGGAACAAGCTGCCAGAGGTACAAAGAACAAAGAACAGTACAGCACAGGAAACAGGCCCTTCGGCCCTCCAAGCCTGTGCCGCTCATTGGTCCAACTAGACCATTCGTTTGTATCCCTCCATTCCCAGACTGCTCATGTGACTATCCAGGTAAGTCTTAAACGATGCCAGCGTGAGTGCCTCCACCACCCTACTTGGCAGCGCATTCCAGGTAGTAGTAGAGGCAGGTACAATTTTGTCTTTTAAAAAGCATTTAGATAGTTACATGGGTACGATTGGTATAGAGGGATATGGGCCAAATGCGGGTAATTGGGATTAGCTTAGGGGTTTTAAAAAAAAGGGCGGCATGGACAAGTTGGGCCGAAGGGACTGTTTCCATGCTGCAAACCTCTATGACTCTACAAGCTTTCGGAGTGTCACTCCTTCTTCAGGTGAGTGAGGAGTTGTGTTCACAAACAGGGCATATATAGACACAAACTCAATTTACAAGATAATGGTTGGAATGTGAGTCTTTACAGGTAATCAAGTTTTAAAGGTACAGACAATGTGAGTGGAGGGAGGATTAAGCACAGGTTAAAGAGATGTGTACTGTCTCCAGCCAGGTCAGTTAGTGAGATTTTGCAAGCCCAGGCAAGTTGTGGGGGTTACAGATAGTGTGACATGAACCCAAGATCCTGGTTGAGGCCGTCCTCATGTGTGCGGAACTTGGTTATCAATTTCTGCTCAGCGATTCTGCGTTGTTGTGTTGCGAAGGCCGCCTTGGAGAACGCTTACCCAGAGATCAGAGGCTGAATGCCCGTGACCGCTGAAGTGTTCCCCGACAGGAAGGGAACACTCCTGCCTGGTGACGACTTTTACAGTTACATGGGTAAGATGGGTATAGAGGGATATGGGCCAAATGTGGGCAATTGGGATTAGCTTAGGGGTTTAAAAAAAAAGGGCGGCATGAACAAGTTGGGCCCGTTTCCATGCTGGGAACCTGTATGACTCTATGACACACCTGTAGAAACTTTTACAGTCAGTTTTTATGTTCCCTGCAGGCTTATTCTCATACTCCATTTTCCTCATCTTCCTCGATGCCTTTGTCCTCCTGTCTTGAATTGTGAACTGCTTCCAATGGTCAGGTTTGTTGTTTTCTCTGACCAATCTGTATGCTTCTCCCTTTGATCTAACACTATCTCCAATTTCCCTGGGAAGTGGTTTGGTCACTTTTCATTTTACTGTTTTTTAAGTTTATTTATTAGTGTCACAAGTAAGCTAACATTAAAAGTGCAATGAAGTTACTGTGAAAATCCTCTGGTCGCCACACTCTGGCACCTGTTTGGGTACACTGAGGGAGAATTTAGCATGGCCAATGTATCTAATCAGCACGTCTTTCGGACTGTGGCAGGGAACCGGAGCACCCGGAGGAAACCCACGCAGACACGGGGAGAACGTGCAAACTCCACACAGACAGTGATCCAAGCCTGGAATTGAAACTGTGAAACAGCAGTGCTAACCACTGTGCCACCATGCAGCCATGACACTTTAGTGCCAGGCAGGAATAAACAATTGTTCCAGTTCACCCATGGGCTCCCTGAATGTTCGCCATTGCCTGTCCACCATCATCCTTTTAAGTAACATTTCCCAATCTATCATTGCCAACTCGGGCCTCATATCATCGTAGTTTCCCTTATTAAGAATCAACTACTTCACTCTCCACCTTGGTGGCAAATTCTATCATATTATGGTCGCTCATCCTCAAAGGGATCTTGCACAACTAGATTGCCAATTATTCCTTTCTCATTACACAATCCCCAGTCGAGGATGGCCTGCTCTCTAATTGGTTCCTCAATGTATTGGTCCAGAAAATCATCCCACACACACTCCAGAAATTCCTCTACGGTATTACGAATAAAGAACAACAAAGAACAGTCCAGCACAAGAACAGGCCCTTCAGCCCTCCAACCCTGTGCCGATCATAATGCTCTAACTAAACTTTAAAAAAACCTGCCCGTACTCTATATCCCTCTATTCCCTCCCTATTCATGAACCCATCCAGATGCCTGTTAAATGTTGTTAATGTTCCTGCTTCCACCACCTCCTCTGGCAGCGTGTTCCAGGCACCCACCACTCTCTGCGTGAAAAACTTCTCCCGCACATCTCCCTTAAACTTTTCCTTTCTCACCTTGAACCTGTGCCCCCCGGTAATTGACACTTCCACCCTGGGAAAAAGCCTCTGACTATCCACCCTGTCTATGCCTCTCATCATTTTATAGACCCTGATTAGGTCCCCTCATAGCCAACATCTCTCCTCATAGTCAACACCCTCGGGACCAGGCAACATCCTGGTGAACCTTCTTTGCAGTCTCTCCAAAGCTTCCATGTCCTTCTGGTCGTGTGGTGACCAGAACTGCACGCAACACTCCAAATGCGGCCTAACCAAGGTTTTATATTGCTGCAACATGATTTCCCAACTCTTGTACTCAATGCCCCGACTGATGAAGGCAAGCATGCCATATGCCTTCTTAATCAACTTGGCCACCTGTGTTGCCACTTTTAGGGAACTGTGGACACAGAACACTTTGGATGTTAATGACTAATTTGATTTGTTCAAACTATATGTTCGTTAAATCACCCATAATTACAGATTTCCTTTAGTGCAGGCGGCCCCAATTTACTGTTTAATGCTTTATTTTATTTGTTGATCAGTCACAAATAGGCTTATAGTAACTTCATTGAAGTGTTAATGTGAAACTCCCCTAGTCGCCACACTCCGGCGCCAGTTCGGGTCAATGCACCTAACCAGCATGTCTTTCAAGCTGTGGGAGGAAACTGGAGCACCCAGAGGAAACCCACGTAGACACTGGGAGAATGTACAGACTCCACACAGATAGTGGCCCGAGGCCAGAATTGAACCCAGGTCCCTGTCGCTGTGAGGCAGCAGTGCTAACCACTGTGCCACCGTGCTGTCCCGAGTCCCTGGCGCTGTGAGGCAGCAGTGCTAACCACTGTGTTACCGTGCTGCCCCGGGTCCCTGGCACTGTGAGGCAGCAGTGCTAACACTGTGCCACCGTGCTGCCCCATCAGCCGATACTACTATTGCATGAGTGAGCGATTCACAATGGCTGATGATTCAGTGTAACATCCCCTATTGGCTAGTTGCACAGCATTATCTGAAGGTCCAACAACATGGTCTGATTGTAGATGGAGAAGGAACGGATCCAACAATGGTTTAACAACAATAATGGCAATAATGGCTTTAAAATGGCTGTTCTGGCTGAGAGCTAAGCATGCTGGGATTTTTGGTCAACTTATAATTAAAACCAGATCTAGGTCGTAAAGTTCCTCTGAGTCAGCGTTGTGATCTGGGAACTACGACCTGAAGCTTCCTGTGTTACCTAAATAAGGCAGGTTGTTTACTTTCGACGAGACACAGTGGCCTCGAATTTTATTGCCGTTGTGAGAGAGACATAGAACATTACAGCGCAGTACAGGCCCTTCAGCCCTCGATGTTGCGCCGACCAGTGAAACCAATCTAAAGCTCCTCCAATCTACACTATTCCAATATCATCCATATGTTTATCCAATAACCATTTGAATGCTCTTCATGTTGACGGGTCCACTACTGCTGCAGGCAGGGCATTCCACGCCCTTACTACTCTCTGAGTAAAGAACCTACCTCTAACATCTGTCCTATATCTGTCACCCCTCAATTTAAAGCTATGTCCCCTCGTGTTAGCCATCACCATCCGAGGAAAAAGGCTCTCACTATCCACCCTATCTAATCCTCTGATCATCTTGTATGCCTCTATTAAGTCACCTCTTAACCTTCTTCTCTCTAACGAAAACAACCTCAAGTCCCTCAGCCTTTCCTCATAAGACCTTCCCACCATACCAGGCAACATCCTAGTAAATCTCCCCTGCACCCTTTCCAATGCTTCCACATCCTTCCTATAATGCGGCGACCAGAACTGTTCGCAATACTCCAAATGCGGCCGCACCAGAGTTTTGTACAGCTGCAACATGACCTCCTGGCTGCGAAACTCAATTCCTCTACCAATAAAAGCTAACACTCCGTACGCCTTCTTCACAACCCTATCAATCTCGGTGCCAACTTTCAGGGATCTATGCACAAGGACACCGAGATCTCTATGTTCATCCGCACTATCAAGTATCTTACCATTAGCCCAGTATTCTATAATCCTGTTACTCCTTCCAAAGTGAATCACCTGACACTTTTGCGCAGTGAACTCCATTTGCCACCTCTCAGCCCAGCACTGCAGCTTATCTATGTCCCTCTGAAACCTGCAACACCCTTCCGCACTGTCCACAACTCCACCGACTTTAGTGTCATCCGCAAATTTACTAACCCATCCTCTACGCCCTCATCCAGGTCATTTATAAAAATGACAAACAGCAGTTGCCCCAAAACAGATCCTTGCGGTACACCACTAGTAACTGAACTCCAGGATGAACATTTTCCATCAACCACCACCCTTTGTTTTCTTACAGCTAGCCAATTCCTGATCCAAACCACTAAATCACCCTCAATCCCATGCCTCCGTATCTTCTGCAATAGCTTACCGTGGGGAACCTTATCAAACGCTTTACTGAAATCCATATACACCACATCAACCGCTTTACCCTCATCCACCTCTTTGGTCACCTTCTCAAAGAACTCAATAAGGTTTGTGAGGCACGACCTACCCTTCACAAAACCGTGTTGACTATCCGTAATCAAATTATTCCTTTCCAAATGATTATAAATCCTATCTCTTATAATCCTTTCCAAAACTTTGCCCACAACAGAAGTAAGGTCTATAATTACCAGGGTTGTCTCTACTCCCCTTCTCGAACAAGGGGACAACATTTGCTATCCTCCAGTCTTCTGGCACTATACCTGTAGACAATGACGACATAAAGATCAAAGCCAAAGGCTCTGCAATCTCCTCCCTAGCCTCACAGAGAATCCTGAGATAAATCCCATCCGGCCCAGGGGACTTAGCTATTTTCACACTTTCCAGAATTGCTAACACCTCCTCCTTATTAACCTCAATTCTGTCTAGTCCAATAGCCTGTATCTCAGTATTCTCCTCGACAACATTGTCGTTTTCCTGCGTGAATACTGACAAAAAATATTCATTTAGCACCTCTCCTACCTCTTCAGGTTCCACGCACAACTTCCCACTACTGTTCTTGACTGGCCCTAATCTTACCCGAGTCATTCTTTTATTCCTGACATACCGATAGAAAGCTTGAGGGTTTTCCTTGATCCTACCTGCCAAAGACTTCTTATGTCCCCTCCTGGCTCTTCTTAACTCTCTCTTTAGGTTCTTCCTGGCTAACTTGTAACTCTCAAGCGCCCTAACTGAGCCTTCATGTCTCATTTTTACATAAGTCTCCTTCTTCCTCTTCACAAGAGTTTCAACTTCTTTAGTAAACCACGGTTCCCTCACTCGACCACTTCTTCCCTGCCTGACAGGTACATACTTATCAAGGACATGCAGTAGCTGTTCCTTGAACAAGCTCCACATTTCAATTGTGCCCATCCCCTGCAGTTTCCTTCCCCAACCTATGCATCCTAAATCTCGCCTAATCGCATCATAATTTCCTTTCCCCCAGCTATAACTCTTGCCCTTTGGTATATACCTATTCCTTTCCATCGCTAAAGTAAACGTAACCGAGTTGTGGTCACTATCACCAAAGTGCTCCCCTACCTCCAAATCTAACACCTGGTCTGGTTCATTACCCAGTACCAAATCCAATGTGGCCTCGCCTCTTGTTGGCCTATCTACATACTGTGTCAGGAAACCCTCCTGCACACATTGGACAAAAACTGACCCATCTAAAGTACTCGAACTATAGCTTTTCCAGTCAATATTTGCAAAGTTAAAGTCCCCCATAATAACTACCCTGTTACTTTCGCTCCTATCCAGAATCATCTTTGCAATCCTTTCCTCTATATCTCTGGAACTTTTCAGAGGCCTATAGAAAACCCCCAACAGGGTGACCTCTCCTTTCCTGTTTCTAACCTCAGCCCATACTACCTCAGTAGACGAGTCCTCATCAAACGTCCTTTCTGCCACTGTAATACTGTCCTTGACTAACAATGCCACACCTCCCCCTCTTTTACCACCTTCCCTGCTCTTACTGAAACATCTAAACCCCGGAACCTGCAACAACCATTCCTGTCCCTGCTCTATCCATGTCTCCGAGATGGCCACAACATCAAAGTCCCAGGTACCAACCCATGCCGCAAGTTTACCCACCTTATTCCGGATGCTCCTGGCGTTGAAGTATCCACACTTCAAACCACCTTCCTGCCTGCCAGTACACTCCTGCGACGCTGAAACCTTATCTATGACCTCACTACTCTCAGCCTCCTGTACACTGGAGCTACAATTCAGGTTCCCATCCCCCTGCTGAATTAGTTTAAACCCTCCCGAAGAGCATTAGCAAATTCCCCCCCCCAGGATATTGGTACCCCTCTGGTTCAGGTGTAGACCATCCCGTTTGTAGAGGTCCCACCGACCCCAGAATGAGCCCCAATTGTCCAGGTATCTGAGTCCCTCCCTCCTGCACCATCCCTGTAGCCACGTGTTCAATTGCTCTCTCTCCCTATTCCTCTCCTCACTATCACGTGGCACGGGTAACAAACCAGAGATAACAACTTTGTTTGTTCTTGCCCTAAGCGTCCACCCTAACTCCCTGAATTTCTGCCTTACATCCCCATCCCTTTTCCTACTTATGTCTTGGGTGCCGATGTGAACCACGACTTGGGGCTGGTCCCCCTCCCCCTTAAGGATCCCGAAAACACGATCCGAGACATCACAGACCCCGGCACCTGGGAGGCAACACACCAACCGCGAGTCCCTCTCGTTCCCACAGAATCTCCTATCTATCCCCCTCACTATGGAGTCCCCAATAACTAATAACGTAATCTGAAGTAAGCATAATGGCATTGTTCACACGTATTTTATTGGATGTTTGAGCCATGTGATTGGTTTTTGGAATCTTCTGGAAGCAAGTGATGAATTTGTAGATAAAAGATCTGTACAGTCCTTTGTTTGCGAATGACAACTCTCGAGATCCACCATCGTAAAAGTGTGCCCTGAAGGAATCTTCAGGGAGAAGATAGATTCTACATCGGGTTAGGTGGATTGGCCTTGCTAAAATTGCCCCTCAGTGTTAGGAGGATTAGCAGGGTAAATACATGGAGTTATGGGGATAGGGCCTGGGTGGGATTGTTATTGGTGCAGACTTGATGGGCCAAATGGCCTCCTTCTGTACTGTAGGGGTTCTATGATTCTATGATTTCTTAGCCAAGGTTCTCCCTAAACCTGGTGGTATCTATTTTCAGTTAAATAATTAATGTTAATGTTTAATTAAGAAGTCAAGTTCAGTAAAAGAGTTATGAGTTGCAACTGTTTAAGTTGCAAAGTGTAAAGTGTTAAATAAAGAGTGATTGCTGGATTAATTAAGAGACAACTGGAATGCTTGGAAGTGTTTATATTAATAACCAAGTCATATGATTTTCATAAAATGAATAGAAATAGATCTTTTGTTTAATAAATAATTAGACATACCTGTGGTTTGGCAGTAATTCTCCACGTCCAATCTCCACCATGTTGTCCTCCAACACGTTTCACAAACTCAGTTGTTAATATGAAATCAGTGTCTTTTATTTCTTGCACTCCAAAGTTTATTCCATCATGCATTAGCCAGCCATAGCTGGGCAGCCGATCACCTTGCTCACACGTATGTCGCAGATTCACCTCTGCCTTAAACTGCTGCAGCCACATCAATCCTAAATTGCAAAATAAATTTGAGTAAAATCAACTATTGATCAGTCCCTGGATCATACTGAAAATATAACGGGTGGAAAATTCCCCCAAAAACTAAGGAGGCAATTTTACCATTGCGTAGCGCCCATTTTCGGGCGCGAAAACTTGGTAAAGTCAGGCGTGAGGCGAGTAGCATGATTCGCGCCCGCCTCCATGCCAGTTCCCCCTTACCAAGGCCCAAAAATGGCCACAATCAGGAACGCGCCCAAAACGGGCGCAACAGCCATTTAAATGTATTTGCATGCATTTCAATCCACTTCACCGGCTGCACGCCCAACTTTACCTGTACACCCCCGTTACCACCGCGTTCACCAATCCTGAATCGGCACGAAACAGACATGCTCCATAAAAGTCCGATTCGGGCACTCTATCAGCAAGGGTTAGTGAGGAGGTAAGTGCTCAGCGTCCAACGGCTCTCTGCTGCTTACAGGTGTCCTTTCATTGCAGCCATTTTGTTTTTCAGGTCGGGGGTTCTGCGAGTGTGTGGGGGGAGTGAGGGACTGTTGGTCTGCAGGGTCTCCGATGTCCGATTTGCAGCACTGATCTCGGGGGTCTTGTGGTGCTGCTGGGTCCTAGTGCACTCAGCGCTCTTCCAGCTGAAGGCATGGTTGGGGATTGGGGGGGGGGTGGTCTGTGATTCTGGATGCATGTGGTTGGGGATGGTCTGTGATTCTGGGGGGCATGTGGTTGGGGAATTGGGGGGACTGTGATTCTGGAAGCATGTGGTTGGGGATCGGGGTTCTGTGATTCTGGAGGGCATGTGGTTGGGGAATTGGAGGGTTTGTGATTCTGAGGGCATGTGGTTGGGGGAATTGGGGGGTCTGTGATTCTGGGGGCATGTGGTTGGGGGAATGGGCAGTATGGATAGTGACCGTTGCTGGGCTCGGGGCAAACAGCATTTCTTAACCTCTGCATGTGTTCCTCTCCATCTCCAACCCCCTTCAGAGTGACGAGATGGCTTTTGCAATGCAGCCGATCGATATTGCTGTTCTTTTGGTTGCTGCTGGAGCTGAGGAGGAGGAGCTGGAGGAAGAATTGCGGGCACAGGAGGCCCAGGCCTTACCACTTGCAGTAGAGGGAAGACGACCACCAGAGACAGGAGGTGGCTTTCATTCGTCCGGGGTGTGGGGAGGGGTGCAGGAGAATGAGGGGGTGAAGGAGGAGGAGGGAGCAGAGACCATGGCAATTCCATGCATGTGTCATTTGAACAGATGTCGGACACCATGTGCTGCCGATGTCTCCGCCTCCGAAAGGAGACAGTTCAACATCTGTGCCACCTGTTGCAGGACTTGGCACCTCTGGGCAGGTGGGGGCCACCCACTCTCAGTGGCTGTCAAATTGACAGCCGCTCTGAACTTTTATGCAACTGGCTCCTTCCAGACCCCGAGCAGAGATGTTGGATTTGATTTATTATTGTCACGTGTCTCGGGTGAATGGAGCGGTAACTAGGGGGCATAACTATAGGGTTCGTGGTGGGAGATATAGGAAGGATGTCCGAGGTAGGTTCTTTACGCAGAGAGTGGTTGGGGTGTGGAATGGACTGCCTGCAGTGATAGTGGAGTCAGAAACTTTAGGAACATTTAAGAAGCTATTGGATGGGCACATGGAGCACACCAGGATGATAGGGAGGAAATAGCTTGATCTGGGTTTCAGACAAAGCCCGGCACAACAACGTGGGCCGAAGGGCCTGTTCTGTGCTGTACTGTTCTATTAACATCGTGAAAAGTATTGTATCTTGTGCCCAATACAAAGCATACTGTTCATAGAGAAGGAAAGGAGAGAGTGCAGAATGTAGTGTCACAGTCATAGCTAGGGTGTAGAGAAAGATCAACTTAATGCGAGGTAGGTCCATTCAAAAGTCTGACAGCAGCAGGGAAGAAGCTGTTCGAGTCGGTTGGTACGTGACCTCAGACTTTTGTATCTTTTTCCTGACGGAAGAAGGTGGAAGAGAGAATGTCCGGGGTGTGTGGGGTCCTTTATTATGCTGGCTGCTTTGCTGAGGCAGCGGGAAGTGTAGACAGAGTCAATGGATGGGAAGCTGGTTTGCGTGATGGATTGGGTTACATCCATGACCTTTTGTAGTTCCTTGTGGTCTTGGGCGGAGCAGGAGCTCCATACCAAGCTGTGATACAACCAGGAAGAATGCTTTCTATGGTGCATCTGTAAAAGTTGCTGAGAGTCGTAGCAGACATGCTGAATTTCCTGAGGCTTCTGCAAAAGTAGAGGTGTTGATGGGGCTTTCTTAACTATCGTGTCAGCATGGGAGGACCAGGACAAGTTGTTGGTGATCTGGACACTTAAAAACTTGAAGCTCTCGACCCTTTCTACCTTGTCCTCATTGATGTAGACAGGGGCATGTTCTTCACTATGCTTCCTGAAGTCGATGACAATCTCCTTTGTTCTGTTGACATTGAGGGAGAGATTGTTGCCGCACCAGTTCACCAGATTCTCTATCTTATTCCTGTACTCTGTCTCGTCATTGTTTGAGGTCTGACCCACTACGGTGATGTCGTCAGCAAACTTGGAAATCAAATTGGAGGGGAATTTGGCCAAACAGTCATAGGTGTATAAGGAGTATAGCACGGGGCTGAGAACACAGCCTTGTGGGGCACCGGTGTTGAGGATGATCGTGGAGGTGTTGTTGTTGCCTATCCTTACTGATTGTGGTCTGTGAGTTAGGAAGTTCAGGATCCAGTCACAGAGGGAGGAGCTGAGGTCCAGGCCACGGAGTTTGGGGATAAGTTTTGTGGGAATAATGGTGTTGAATACTGAGCCATAGTCAATAAATAGGAGTCTGACATAGATGTCTTTGTTATCTAGGTGTTCCAGGGTTGAGTGCTGGGCCAGAGAGATGGCGTCTACTATGGACCTGTTGTGGCAGTCGGCAAACTGAAGTAGATCCAGGTGGTCCGGGAGGCTGGAATTGATTTGTGCCATGACTGGCCTTTCGAAGCCCTTCAAAATGATGGATGTCAGAGCCACCAGCCAGTAGTCATTAAGGCACGCTGCTTGGTTTTTCTTTGGTAACGGGATGATGGTCGTCTTCTTGAAGCAGATAGAGATCTCAGATTGTTGTAAAGAGAAGTCGAAGATGTGACTCGGCCACTGTGACTCGGCCATGACCTTCTGGGACTCTGCTGTGACTCGGCCATCGCTTGGAGCCTGCCACTCATGGCGAGAATCCCCTGCCCCAGGCTTTCCACCACAAACGCCACCCTTACAGTGTTGGTCTGAGAACCACACAAGACAGGCAATAGCTGATCCGCCTGAAAGCTTTGGGGCTCTTCCCAACAGCCTCGCAGTCGGTCCAGTGTGGCTGTCAACCCCTCTTGCATTCCCTGGCTCTGTTGCTGCATCTCCAGCAGCTGAGGGAGAAATGATTTCAGAGGCCCAGCATGTAGCCTGGGGCCAGCCGAGTCCTCGCCTCCGGCAGGCCTCCACATGCCAGAGGCCTCGGACATTCCCTCCTCCACCCGATGTACATCAGCAGATATGTCGTGCTCATCAGAGAGTGACCCAGAAGCCTCATCACTAACTGGACCCAGCAATGTGTCAGTATCTGGGAGGTAATGGTGAACTGCGAGGTGGAAGCTGACGCTAAAACGGTGCCACCTTCGGAGGTCCCTTCAGTCAAATTCTCCGAGGTTTCAGCCTCATTGTTCCACAGGAGCAGGCTGAGTGTAAGAAAGATTGTGTCTGCATTTTATTTATTTATTTTTCAGTTAAATTTGGCTTAAAATTCGGTGGTTTTTTTCAAAACAGGGAGTAGGCCCAGGAGCAGCCTGGGGAAGGTTTTTTGGAGGGTTTAAAAGCAGGCCGCACTTTTGAGCGGGCAGTGTCTGGAGCGGGCAGTGGAGTGAGCAGGGAGCAGAGTGTGAGCTGTAAGGGCTTTGGCTCACAGGGCTTCGGCGAAAGCGAGGAAGGTTGTTTGCTTTTCTTCTGTTACACCCCCTTTTTTTGTTTTATCTCCCAAAAACTAAAAAGGACATGGCTGGTATGAGTGGGAGGCCAGTATACTGCATTCGGTGTGGGATGTGCGAGTTCCTGGAGACAACTTGCCTCCCGGAAGTCCATATCTGTGCCAGATGTGTGGAACTGCAACTCCTGAAGGATCGTGTAAGGGAGCTGGAGCTGAGGCTCGATGAACTCAGTTTGCAGACGACACAAAGATAAGTGGAAAAGTGAATCGTGTGGAGGACGGAGAAGATCTGCAGAGAGATTTGGACAGGCTGAGTGAGTGGGCGAGGATATGGCAAATGGAGTATAACGTTGAGAAATGCGAGGTTATACACTTTGGAGGAAATAATAACAAATGGGATTATTATCTCAATGGAAACAAATTAAAACATGCTACCGTGCAAAGGGACCTGGGGGTCCTTGTGCATGAGACGCAAAAGCCCAGTCTGCAGGTACAACAGGTGATCAAGAAGGCAAATGGGATGTTGGCCTATATTGCGAAGGGGATAGAATATAAAAGCAGGGATGTCTTGATGCACCTGTACAGGGCATTGGTGAGGCCGCAACTGGAATACTGTGTGCAGTATTGGTCCCCTTATATGAGGAAGGATATATTGGCATTGGAGGGAGTGCAGAGAAGGTTCACCAGGTTGATACCGGAGATGAGGGGTTTGGATTATGAGGAGAGGCTGAGGAGATTGGGTTTGTACTCGTTGGAGTTTAGAAGGATGAGGGGGGATCTTATGGAGACTTATAAGATAATGCGGGGGCTGGATAGGGTGGAGGCGGAGAGATTCTTTCCACTTAGTAAGGAAGATAAAACTAGAGGACACAGTCTCAAAATAAAGGGGGGTCGGTTTAAGACAGAGTTGAGGAGGAACTTCTTCTCCCAGAGGGTGGTGAATCTCTGGAATTCTCTGCCCACTGAGGTGGTGGAGGCTACCTCGCTGAATATGTTTAAAGCGCGGATGGATGGATTCCTGATCGGTAAAGGAATTAAGGGTTATGGGGATCAGGCGGGTAAGTGGTCTGATCCACGTCAGATCAGCCATGATCTTATTGAATGGCGGGGCAGGCTCGAGGGGCTAGATGGCCTACTCCTGCTCCTATTTCTTATGTTCTTAGTTAGGGAAAATGAGAGATTAATAGATAAAAGTTATAGTCAGGTAGTGACACCAGAGTCTCGGAAGGAAGACACGTGGGTCACAGTTAGGAGGGGTAATAGTCAGAAGGGTGATGTGCCAGAAAGTACCCCAGTGGCAGTCTCCCATAAAAGAAAGGGATGGGCAACAGATGGGAGAAGGGAAGGGAGTGAGCAGTCTGTGGAGGGATCCCCTGTGGTTGTCCCCCTCCAAAATAGGTATATTGTTTTGGATTCTGTGGAGGGGGATGACCCTCCAGGGGTAAGCCACGAGGACCAGATCGCCTCCACGGAGACAGGCTCAGGGGTCCAGAAGGGAAAGAAGGGGTTTAGGAGAGCGATAGTTGTGGGGGACGCAATAGTTAGAGGCACGGACAGGCGGTTCTATGGGAGTGAACGAGAATCCAGGATGGTAGTCTGCCTCCCTGGTGCCGGGGTACTGGATGTCTCCGAGAGGGTAGGAAGCATATTTAAAAAGGAAGGTAGTCAAACGGATGTGATTATACACATTGGTGAAAATGATGTAGGTAGGAAGAGCAGGGGGGTCATACGAGAGAAATTCAGGGAGTTGGGTGCTAGGCTAAAAAGTAAAGCCTCCAGGGTAGCAATCTCTGGACTGCTCCCGGTGTCTAGTGCAAGTGAGGCTTGGAACAGGGAGATTCTACAGTTGAACGCGTGGCTAAAGGACTGGTGCAAGAGGGAGGGTTTTAAATTCATAGATAACTGGGAAATCTTCAAGTCAGGATGGCAACTGTACAGAAAGGATGGGTTACACCTTAACTGGAAGGGAGCAAATATCCTGGCTGGGAGTTTTGCTAGAGTGTTTCGGCAGGATTTAAACTAGTGTGGCAGGGGGGTGGGGAACAAAACAGTAGGTCAGTAAATACTGAGGCTTGGGTTGAGCTGGGGGCCAGGGCAAGGCTAGCTAAGAAGAGGAGCACGCTGGAGGAGGATGACCTGAGTGGGCCTGGAGGTCTGGAGTGCATCTGCTTCAATGCGAGGAGCATAATGGGTAAAACAGACGAACTTAGGGCCTTAATGCTTATGCGGAATTTGGATGTGGTTGCGGTGACGGAAACTTGGTTAAAAGAAGGACATGACTGGCAGCTGAATATTCCGGGGTATAAGTGTTTAAGGCGAGACAGAGGAGAGGCTCAAAAAGGTGGGGGAGTAGCGATATTAGTTAAGGAGCATATTACCGCAGTGCAGAGGGCAGACAACTTAGAGGGGTCATGTACTGAGTCGCTGTGGGTGGAACTCAGAAACAGGAAGGGTGCAGTCACTATGCTGGGGGTGTACTACAGACCACCCAACAGCCCACGGGAAGGGGAGGAAAGGATATGTCAGGAGATTCTGGATAGGTGCAGAAAACATAGGGTTGTTGTAGTGGGGGACTTTAATTTCCCTGGCACAGACTGGAAAGTGCTTAGAGCTGGGGGACCGGACGGGGAGGAATTTGTAAAATGCGTACTGGAAGGTTCTTTGGAACAGTATGTAGATAGCCCGACTAGAGAGGGGGCTATACTGGACCTAGTTCTGGGAAATGAGCCCGGTCAGGTCGTCAAAGTTTCGGTAGGGGAACATGTGGCAAATAGTGACCACAACTCTGTTAACTTTAGGATAGTAATGGACAAGGATGAGTGCTGTCCTACGGGCAGGGTGCTAAATTGGGGGAAGGCCGACTATAGCCGGATTAGGCAGGAATTGGTGGATGTTGATTGGGAGAGGATGTTCGAGGGTAAGTCCGCGTCTGGCATGTGGGAGTCTTTTAAGGAACTATTGATAAGGATGCAGGATAGGCATGTGCCTGTAAAAAGGAAAGATAGGAAAGGTAGGATTCGAGAGCCGTGGATAACCAGGGAAATTGAGGATCTGATTAAAATGAAAAGGGAGGCGTACGTTAAGTCCAGGCAACTGAAAACAGATGGAGCTCTGGAGGAATACAGAGAGAGTAGGAAAGATCTCAAACGGGGAGTTAGAAGGGCAAAAAGAGGTCACGAGATGTTCTTGGCAGGCAGGATTGAGGAGAATCCTAAGGCATTCTATTCATACGTTAGGAACAAAAGAGTTGTCAGGGAGAAAATCGGACCTCTCAGGGACAAAGGAGGGGAATTATGCTTAGAACCCAAGGGAATAGGGGAGATCCTAAATGAATACTTTGCATCGGTATTCACGAAGGAGAGGGGCATGTTAACCGGGAGTGTCTCGGAGGGAAGTGTTGACCCGTTAGAGAAAATCTCCATTACAAGAGAGGAAGTGTTAGGTTTTTTAGGGAACATTAAAACTGACAAAGCCCCAGGGCCTGATGGCATCTATCCTCGACTGCTCAGGGAGACGAGAGGTGAAATTGCTGGGCCTCTGACGGAAATCTTTGTCGCTTCTTTGGACACGGGTGAGGTCCCTGAGGATTGGAGGATAGCGAATGTGGTCCCGTTGTTTAAGAAGGGTAGCAGGGATAACCCAGGAAATTATAGGCCGGTGAGCTTGACGTCCGTGGTAGGGAAGTTGTTGGAGAGGATTCTTAGAGACAGGATGTATGTGCCTTTAGAATGAAACAATCTCATTAGTGACAGACAGCATGGTTTTGTAAGAGGGAGGTCGTGCCTTACAAATTTGGTGGAGTTTTTTGAGGAGGTGACAAAAACGGTTGATGAAGGATGGGCCGTGGATGTCGTCTATATGGATTTCAGTAAGGCATTTGACAAAGTCCCACATGGCAGGTTGGTTAAGAAGGTTAAGGCTCATGGGATACAAGGAGAAGTGGCTAGATGGGTGGAGAACTGGCTTGGCCATAGGAGACAGAGGGTAGTGGTCGAAGGGTCTTTTTCCGGCTGGAGGTCTGTGACCAGTGGTGTTCCGCAGGGCTCTATACTGGGACCTCTGCTATTTGTGATATATATAAATGATTTGGAAGAAGGTGTAACTGGTGTAATCAGCAAGTTTGCGGATGACACGAAGATGGCTGGAATTGCGGATAGCGAAGAGCATTGTCGGGCAATACAGCAGGATATAGATAGGCTGGAAAATTGGGCGGAGAGGTGGCAGATGGAGTTTAATCCGGATAAATGCGAAGTGATGCATTTTGGAAGAAATAATGTAGGGAGGAGTTATACAATAAATGGCAGAGTCATCAGGAGTATGGAAACACAGAGGGACCTCGGTGTGCAAGTCCACAAATCCTTGAAGGTGGCAACACAGGTGGAGAAGGTGGTGAAGAAGGCATATGGTATGCTTGCCTTTATAGGACGGGGTATAGAGTATAAAAGCTGGAGTCTGATGATGCAGCTGTATAGAACGCTGGTTAGGCCACATTTGGAGTACTGCGTCCAGTTCTGGTCGCCGCACTACCAGAAGGACGTGGAGGCATTGGAGAGAGTGCAGAGAAGGTTTCCCAGGATGTTGCCTGGTATGGAGGGTCTTAGCTATGAGGAGAGATTGGGTAGACTGGGGTTGTTCTCCTTGGAAAGACGGAGAATGAGGGGAGATCTAATAGAGGTATACAAGATTATGAAGGGTATAGATAGGGTGAACAGTGGGAAGCTTTTTCCCAGGTCGGAGGTGACGGTCACGAGGGGTCACGGGCTCAAGCTGAGAGGGACGAAGTATAACTCAGACATCAGAGGGACGTTTTTTACACAGAGGGTGGTGGGGGCCTGGAATGCGCTGCCAAGTAGGGTCGTGGAGGCAGGCACGCTGACATCGTTTAAGACTTACCTGGATAGTCACATGAGCAGCCTGGGAATGGAGGGATACAAACGATTGGTCTAGTTGGACCAAGGAGCGGCACAGGCTTGGAGGGCCGAAGGGCCTGTTTCCTGTGCTGTACTGTTCTTTGGTTCTTTGAGGACTCGTCCGAGCTGTCTGGAGCAGGGTGGGCAGGAGCCGCAGTGGGGATTACGATGCCAAAAGGCTCTGAGGCGTCCAGACACAAGGTTGAGTGTAAGAGACAGAGAGGAACCGGGATGCCAAACATGTGATTCACATTGCTCCACTGAACGTAGAACGAAGCACAAAGAAAGTTACATCACAGGAACAGGCCCTTCAGCCCTCCAAGCCTGCACCGACCATGCTGCCCGACTGAATTGTAACCCCCTACCCTTCCGGGGACCATATGCCTCTATTTCCATCCCATTGACGTAGCTGTGAAGATGCCCCTTAAAGGTCACTCTCATATCTGCCTCCGCGACCCCCTGCTCCCCCGGCAGTGAGTTCCAGGCACCCATCATCCCCTCTGTGCAAATAAACATGCCTCGTACATCTCCTTTAAACCTTGCCCCTTGAACCCGAAACTCGTGCCCCCGGAGAATTTTCCTCAAAGTGAGTGGAGGATTGACCCCAAAAAAGAAAATGCTGGAAAAATCTCAGCTGGTCTGGCAGCATCTGTAAGGAGAGAAAAGAGCTGACGTTTTGAGTCCAGGTGACTCTTTATCCTTTGGAAGATTGACAGGTGCTCACTTCTTGACTCCAGCCCCACCATGCTGTCACTGACAACCCACATCTCCCCTTCCCTGGACAGCTCCAGCACCCGCTCCTCAAGGGGGGTGAGGTCCCAGAGATCTGGCTCACCACCTCCTGTCTTCGCCCCCTCTCGGATGTTATGGTCAGCCTTCTCCTGTGGGTACAGAAGGAGCCATGAAAGAAATGATAGAGCAACTCCTGCAGAGTATCAGGTGGTGGCCCGGAGAGGGCAAGCGGAGTGCTACTCTCTGGGAGGCGGAGGTGTGGAGGGGGGGTAGGAAGGAGGTGCTTGCGGGTCAGGGGTTGGAGGAATGCAGGGTCCTGGGGTGGGAGGATCTGGGGGCGATTTGGGGGAAGATGGGGTTTAGCACACACCTGCGCTGCCCGGATGAGATCATTGGTTTTTTTCCGGCATTGCTTCCCAGTTCGGGGAGCCAGTGCCATGGCACTGACCGAGGTGGCAACTGCCGCTCAGGCCGCATTGCCATCAACCGCCCTGGGTCTGAGTCTCCTGGGGGGGAAGAGGGTGTCCTGCCTTGCCTTTGCTGCATCCAGTAGTCTCCCGAGGTCACCCTCAGTAAATCGGGTGTTGTGTGGTCATCTTTTTTCTGCACTGTCTGTCCATCCTTGGGGTTTTAATGGAGCTGCCCCTCATTAGGGAGATCAGCTGCAGGCAGTTTGGCAGAGCTTTCCAGCAAGTTCCATGCAGTTTGCTTGTTAGCATTGAGGGGAAGGCAAGCGAGCGCTAGCAGGTATGCTGATGGGGATGGGCACAGGGAGGGTGGATCAGTGCCTCTATGATGATTAGGGACAGGGGAGAAAGAGGGAGGTGTCACACAGCCATTGGAGTCAGGAGGAGATGAGGGCCTTGTGCAGGAGGGTCCAGAGTGGGGGGGGCGGGATCACTCTGCCTGAGATCCATGAGGGGGGTGGAGGGGAGGCCGCTACCACTCTGCCTGAGATTGGTGGGGGGAATGGGGGGCCTCTGCCACACAGCCTGAGGTCGTGGGGAGGGGGGGATAAGGGGATCAGTAATGTTCGGGGTGGGGACCAGGGGGAGGATTCTAGCTAGGGAGTGATGTGGCAGGGGAGTGGCATTCTATCTTTTCACTGCGCAAGCACAGTTGGAGGCTCCAATCAGAGCTGCAGGGTTTTGGGTGCATTAAGCCCCACCCACGGGCTTCTGCAGCGCGATTTGGACTCGCTGATATTTCTTCAGGCAGAGTGAGTACGGGGGTGCCTGAGAACGGGCCTAAAAGTTGGATCTGAAACATTCCCAGTTTCACGTCCACCCAGCACTTGGAATCAAAATGGTAAAATAGGGCACAGAGTGTCCCCCGAGAGGGGAATTTCACAGTAACTTCACTGCAGTGTCAATGTAAACTGACTAATAAATGACTAATAAATAAACTTTACTTTTCATTGCAGTAAGAAAAATGGGGTGAACTATGCCAGTCTCTCAAGGCGACAATCATTCCAAATTCAAGTCACTTTATGGAGAGTGGGAAGTTGTGGGCTGTTACTGAGGGGACAGAGGCTTCAATACGCCGGTGAGCCGGCTGCTGAGAGCTTGGGCGTGGTTTCGCAAGGACGCATCGATATCACTGCGTACTGTGAGAACCCCTGCCAGACATCAGGATCGCCCCCATCAACAGCATGTCCTCCCCCCGCCCCCCCAACACCCCTCCTCACTGACATGAGTCACATACATTGGGGGCATCAGGGCCCTGCCTGCACAACCCCTGACATGCCGTATCCCCATCATGCCTCTGACATGATCCACCTCTGCACCACCTCCGTCGCAAAGCCCCCTCACTAAGGGCCCCACCCCCTGGCACTGCTCCTGGCACACTGGCAGGGCCCAACTGACACTGGCCAATGTGCACTGCCCAGCAATGTCCCTGACCACCTGGGGGGGAAGGGGGGCCTCAATGGCCTCTGAGCCCCCACCCCCCTCCCCACGTGACCAGCTGGCCAGGTCTGTGCTTATGGAGACCTATCCGATTTGCCCCATTATGGGCTGCGCCTGATGTCCAGAAGATTCCGTGTGATGACATTTGAATGGGTTATGAATTTTTAAAGCCTACTTTAAATATGCTAATCAAGTTCACGCCATTAGAAAGGAAAGGGGCCGGGATGATGCAAACTATATTGAATCATATTTTTAGCTGCACAAACCATACTGTTTGCTAGGCGCAGCGAGGTGATAAAATTGCACAATGTGAAACTGAGTATTACGTGATATCCAGAAACAGTGATTCAAAATTAAACATTTTCCATTGAACCCTGTGATAGAAAATATAAAAATGTAACCATGCCTTTTATATCAGAGAAACAGATAGAAATGGAGTGTAATCGTTAAATATTTCAAAAATTTGTATTTATAGATACACAACACAAACACACGTCCGCAAACAACCTAAAGTTTCAATCTTTTTTTATAGAAGAGCAAGTGAATTCCAATAAATGCCCACAATACAACAATTAAACCCAAGAAACAAACAGTTTATCTCTCTTTGCAGTCTTAACCTGAATCTTAACACAGTTCCTTTCTCTGGAAGTGAATCCCACAGCTTCAATTGAATGAAGATGACTTTCCACTTCTAAATCTCTACATTCAAACTCGTATCTCTGCCTTCTGGCTTTTACGTAACTGGTAACAATCTGCTTTGATCCATCTCTCTCATCCTTTCATTATTTTAAACACATCAGCTCATCATCTGGCAGTCTAATAGGAACGTAGAACATAGAACAGTACAGCACAGAACAGGCCCTTCGGCCCACGATGTTGTGCCGAGCTTTATCTGAAACCAAGACCAAGCTATCTCATTCCCTATCATCCTGGTGTGCTCCATGTGCCTATCCAATAACAGCTTAAATGTTCCCAAAGTGTCTGACTCCACTATCACTGCAGGCAGCCCATTCCACACCCCAACCACTCTCTGCGTAAAGAACCTACCTCTGATATCCTTCCTGTATCTCCCACCACGAACCCTATAGTTATGCCCCCTTGTAATAGCTCCATCCACCCGAGGAAATAGTCTTTGAACGTTCACTCTATCTATCCTCTTCATCATTTTATAAACCTCTATTAAGTCTCCCCTCAACCTCCTCCGCTCCAGAGAGAACATCCGTAGCTCCCTCAACCTTTCCTCATAAGACCTACCCTCCAAACCAGGCAGCATCCTGGTAAATCTCCTCTGCACTCTTTCCAGCACTTCCACATCCTTCTTATAGTGAGATGACCAGAACTGCACACAATATTCCAAATGTGGTCTCACCAAGGTCCTGTACAGTTGCAGCATAACCCCACGGCTCTTAAACTCCAACCCCCTGTTAATAAAAGCTAACACACTATAGGCCTTCTTCACAGCTCTATCCACTTGAGTGGCAACCTTCAGAGATCTGTGGATATGAACCCCAAGATCTCTCTGTTCCTCCACAGTCTTCAGAACCCTACCTCTGACCCTGTAATCCACATTTAAATTAGTCCGACCAAAATGAATCACCTCACATTTATCAGGGTTAAACTCCATTTGCCATTTTTCAGCCCAGCTTTGCATCCTATCTATGTCTCTTTGCAGCCTACAACAGCCCTCCACCTCATCCACTACTCCACCAATCTTGGTGTCATCAGCAAATTTACTGATCCACCCTTCAGCCCCCTCCTCTAAGTCATTAATAAAAATCACAAAGAGCAGAGGACCAAGCACTGATCCCTGTGGCACTCCGCGAGCAACCTGCCTCCAGTCCAAAAATTTTCCATCCACCACCACCCTCTGTCTTCGATCAGACAGCCAGTTACCTATCCAATCGGCCAACTTTCCCTCTATCCCACACCTCCTTACCTTCTTCATAAGCCGACCATGGGGGACCTTATCTAACGCCTTACTAAAATCCATGTATTTGACATCAACTGCCCTACCTTCATCAACACACTTAGTTACCTCCTCAAAAAATTCTATCAAATTTGTGAGGCACGATTTGCCCTTCACGAACCCGTGCTGACTATCCCGGATTAATCCGCATCTTTCTAAATGGTCTTAAATCCTAACCTTAAGGACCTTTTCCATCAATTTTCCAACCACCGAAGTAAGACTAACCGGTCTATAATTACCAGGGTCATTTCTATTCCCTTTCTTAAACAGAGGATCAACATTCGCCACTCTCCAGTCCTCTGGCACCATCCCCGTGGACAGTGAGCACCCAAAGATCAAAGCCAAAGGCTCTGCAATCTCATCCCTTGCCTCCCAAAGAATCCTAGGATATATTTCATCAGGCCCAGGGGACTTATCGACCTTCAGTTTATTCAAAACTGCTAGTACATCCTCCCTCCGAACATCTACTTCCTCCAGCCTATTAGCCTGTAACACCTTCTCTTCCTCAAAAACATGGCCCCTTTCCTTGGTGAACACTGAAGAAAAGTATTTATTCATCACCTCTCCTATCTCTACTGACTCCATACACAAGTTCCCACTACTGTCCTTGACCGGCCCTAACCTCACCCTGGCCATTCTTTTATTCCTCACATAAGAGTAAAAAGCCTTGGGGTTTTCCTTGATCCGACCCACCAAGGACTTTTCATGTCCCCTCCTAGCTCTCCTAAGCCCCTTTTTCAGCTCATTCCTTGCTAACTTGTAACCCTCAATCCAGCCATCTGAACCTTGTTTCCTCATTCCTACATAAGCTTCCCTCTTCCTTTTTATAAGACATTCCACCTCTTTCGTGAACCATGGTTCCCTCACTCGGCCATTTCCTCCCTGCCTGACAGGGACATACCTATCAAGGACACACAGTATTTGTTCCTTGAAAAAGTTCCACTTTTCATTAGTGCCTTTCCCTGACAGTTTCTGTTCCCATCTTATGCCCCCTAATTCTTGCCTAATCGCATCAGAATTACCTCTCCCCCAATTGTAAACCTTGCCCTGCTGTACGGCCCTATCCCTCTCCATTGCAATAACAAAAGACACCGAATTGTGGTCACTATCTCCAAAGTGCTCTCCCACAACCAAATCTAACACTTGGCCCGGTTCATTTCCCAGTACCAAATCCAATGTGGCCTCACCTCTTGTCGGCCTATCCACATATTGTGTCAGGAAACCCTCCTGCACACACTGCACAAAAACTGCCCCATCCGAACTATTCGACCTATAAAGGCTCCAATCAATATTTGGAAAGTTAAAGTCCCCATGACAACTACCCTGTGACCCCCACACATATCCATAATCTGCTTAGCAATTTCTTTCTCCACCTCTCTATTACTATTTGGGGGCCTATAGTAAACTCCTAACAACGTGACCGCTCCTTTCCTATTTCTAACTATTTATATGTAGGAACTATTTCATTTTTCTTCCTATTTGTATTGTCTCATATCACACTGCACCCAAGTGACTGTGTTGTAACATCTTGAAAGCTCCGAGAAACTGAAGTGCAATACTGCATGCATCCCTATATGCTGTCAACCTGCACCCCTCGATCCCTGTTCATCCGCAGCATTACGCATACCTTCATGAACGCTGTCAGTTCTTTTGAAATTAAAATTCCCACTACTTACTGATAGTGAGTTCTATCTTCTTAACCAATTGCTTATCACATTAATGTCAATTTACAGCGACCGTTGGTCTTTAAGGATTAAATATATCTCAGAATTGTTGCAATGAAGAAGGAGGCCATTTGGCCCATCCTGTTTGCACAACCTCTCCACACAGGGGAGCTTGTAAATGACAAAATTGGTAGGAGTGATCACCGCACAGTCCTTGAGGAGACAAAGTCCCATCTGCTCAATAAGGATCTCCTCCATTGTGTTGTATGCTAAATGGAACAGATTTCATACTAATCTAGCAAATGAAGAATGGGCATCCATGGGGCACTGTGGGCCATCAGCAGCAGCAGAATAGTACTCATGGCCCGGTCTATCTGCCATGCTACCATTACCACCAAGCCAGATTCCCTCTTAGCCTTCTCTGCTCAAAGGCATAAGAACATAAGAACTAGGAGCGGGAGTAGGCCATCTGGCCTCTTGAGCCTGCTCTGCCACTCAATAAGATCATGGCTGATCTTTTTGTGGATTCAGCTCCACTTACCCACCCGCTCACCATAACCCTTAATTGCTTTACTGTTCAAAACTTTATCTATCCTGGCCTTAAAACATTCAATGAGGTAGCCTCAACTGCTTCACTGGGCAGGGAATTCCACAGATTCACAACCCTTTGTGTGAAGAAATTCCTCTTCAACTCAGTCCTAAATCTGCTCCCCTTTATTTTGAGGCTATGCTCCCTAGTTCTAGTTTCACCCGCCAGTGGAAACAACTTCCCTGCTTCTATCTTATCTATTCCCTTCATAATCTTATATGTTTCTATAAGATCTCCCCTTATTCTTCTGAATTCCAATGAGTATAGCCCCAGTCTACTCAGTCTCTCCTCATAAGCCAACCCTCTCAACTCCGGAATCAACCGAGTGAATCTCCCCTCCAGTGCCAGTATATCCTTTCTCAAGTAAGGAGACCAAAACTGTACACAGTACTCCAGGTGTGGCCTCACCAGCACCTTATACAGCTGCAACATAACTTCGCTGTTTTTAAACTCCATCCCTCCAGCAATGAAGGACAAAATTTCATTTGCCTTCTTAATTACCTGCTGCACTCCCAAACCAACTCCTTGTGACTCTTGCACAAGGACACCCAGGTCCCTCTGCACAGCAGCATGCTGCAATTTTTTACCATTTAAATAATAGTCCATTTTGCTACCAAAATGGATGACCTCACATTTACCAACATTGTACTCCATCTGCCAGACCCTCGCCCACTCAGACTATCTATATCCCTTTGCAGACTTTCAGCGTCCTCTGCACATTTTGCTCTGCCACTCATCTTAGTGTCATCTGCGAATTTTGACACACTACACTTAGTCCCCAACTCCAAATCATCTATGTAAATCATAAACAATTGCGGTCCCAACACTGATCCCTGAGGAACACCACTAGTCACTGATCGCCAACCAGAAAAACACCCATTTACCCCCACTCTTTGCTTTCTGTTAGTTAACCAATCCTCTATCCAGGCTAATACATTACCCGTAACACCGTGCACCTTTATCTTATGTAGCAGTCTTTGGTGCGGCACCTTGTCAAATGCCTTCTGGAAATCCAGATACACCACATCCACAGGTTCCCCATTGTCCACTGCACATGTAATGTTCTCAAAGAATTCCACCAAATTAGTCAAACATGACCTTCCCTTCATGAACCCATGCTGCGTCTTACCAATGGGACAATTTATATCCAGATGTCTCGCTATTTCTTCCTTGATGATAGATTCAAGCATTTTCCCTCCTACAGAAGTTAAGCTCACCGGCCTATAGTTACCCGCCTTTTGTCTACCTCCTTTTTTAAACAGTGGCGTCACATTTGCTGTTTTCCAAACTGCGGGAACCATCCCAGAGTCCAGCGAATTTTGGTAAATTACCACTCGTGCATTTGCTATTTCCCCCCGCCATCTCTTTTAGTACCCTGGGATACATTCCATCAGGACCAGGAGACTTGTCTACCTTTAGCCCCATTAGCTTGCCCAACACTACCTCTTTCGTGATAATGATAGTTTCTCGGTCCTCACCTGCCATAACCTTCCTGTCATCAATTTTTGGCATGTTATTTGTGTCTTCCACTGTGAAGACCGACACAAAATACCCGTTCAATGCCTCAGCCATTTTCTCATTTCCAGTTATTACATCCCCCTTCTCATCCTCTAAAGGACCAATGTTTACTTTCGCCACTCTTTTTCATAACCAGCCTCTCTTAAAGCTGAAATTCTACAGCCTAGGCAACATCCTGATGATTCTCCTGATCAAAATGTACAAAAATATGAGTAACATAGACAGGGTAGATAGTCAGAAACTTTCCCCCTTAGTAGAGGGGTCAATCGTGAAGGGGCAGGAGATTTAGTGGGAATTTGAAGAAAAACGTTTTCACCTAACTTTTTCTGGAACTCACTGCCTGAAAGTTTTTTAAGTTTAAAAAATAAAAGTTTTAAATTTAATTATTAGTGTCACAGTAGGCTTACATTAACAGTGCAATTAAGTTACTGTGAAAATCTGCTAGTCGCCACACGGTTCGCCTGTTCAAGTACACTGAGGGAGAATTTTAGCATGACCAATGCAACTAACCAAAGATGTGTGGGTGAGGAGGATTGGCAATGCTCAATTGCCCTTTAGTGTCAGGGGAACTGGCTGGGGTAAAAACATGGCGTTACGGGGATAGGCCTGGGAGGGATTGTGGTCGGTGCAGACTCAATGGGCCAAATGGCCTCCTTCTGCATTGTAGGGATTCTTTGATAACCTGTACATCTTTTGGACTGTGGGAGAAAACCAGAGCACCTGGAGGAAGCTCACGCAGACACAGGGAAAACGTGCAGACTCCACACAGACAATGACCCAAGCCGGGAATTGAACCCAGGTCCCTGGCAGTGTGAGGCAGCAGTGTTAAACACTGTGCTGCCGTGTCGCAAAGTGTGGTAGAGATGGGAAGTCATCGAGTCATAGAGGTTTACAGCATGGAAACAGGCCCTTCGGCCCAACTTGTCCATGCCGTCTTTTTTTTAAACCCCTAAGCCCTAACCCCTAATGCCAATTGCCATCATTTGGCCCATATCCCTCTGAACCCGTCTTACCCATGTAACTGTCTAAATGCTTTTTAAAAGACAAAATTGTACCCGCCTCTACTACTACCTCTGGCAGCTTGTTCCAGACACTCACCACCCTCTGTGTGAAAAAAACTGCCCCTCTGGACACTTTTGTATCTCTCCCCTCTCACTTTAAACCTATGCCCTCTAGTTTTAGACTCCCCTGCCTTTGGGGAAAGATATTGACTATCTAGCTGATCTGTGTCTCTCATTATTTATAGACCTCTACAAGATCACCCCTCAGCCTCCTACGCTCCAGAGAAAAATGTCACAGTCTATCCAGCCTCTCCTTATAACGCAAACCATCAAGTCCAGGTAGCAGCCTTGTAAGGAACGCTCACAACATTTAAGAAGTAATTAGATGAATGCTTCTAATGCCATACCATTCAAGGCTTTGGGCCAAGTGCTGGAAAATGGGATTAGAATAGACAGATGCTCCACAGCTGGTGCATGCACGATGGGCCAAATGGCCTTTGTGTGCTTAAAACCTTATGGCTGGAACTCTACCACCTCGTCCACAATGGAATTGGCGCAGGCGAGAGTCCGACAACAGAAATCTCCATTGATCATAGGCGGGAATTTCCGGTGTTGCCCGAGCAAGGTTGTAAAATCCTGTCCTATGATTCTACTCCCACCTGTACCATTTCTTCAGCCATGTATTATCCTGCCTTAACTTGCTGTTCCTATACTCAATAGCACACGGCATTGGGAGTTCAGAGATACACCTTGAAATCCTGTTCTTTAGGTTTTTAATTAGATTCTCAATTTGTTATCTATAAATCTACACTTTCCTTTCATTGTTTCCAACATGGACCACAGCCTCTGGCTAAAAGCAAAATACTGTGGATGCTGGAATCTGAAACAAAGAGGGAAAATACTGGAAAATCTCAGCAGGTCTGGCAGCATCTGTAAGGAGAGAAAAGAGCTGATGTTTCAAGTTCAGACAACCCTTTGTCAAAGCTAAAAGGCATAGAAAATGGGAGATATTTATACTGTAGGGGGAGGGAATGAAAGATGAGTCATAGCCACACAAACAAGGGGAAAGGCTGCTAACGGCAGTCCATAGAGAGAATAGAAGGTTTGAAAGGTCAAGGGGCAGAGAAGTTGAAATCAGAGGGTAAACTGGGAGAGATGAAGATGTGGGGGAGGGGGGAGATGGGTGAAATTAGGAAAAAGGGGAAAGGGGAAGCAAAGGGGGAGAAAAGGTCAAGAAAGGGGGGATAAAATAGTGGGGGGAAAGAAAAATAAAGAAAGACAATAAAGAAATAAAAAGTAGAGAACAAGTTAAAATTAAATAAAATGAAAACAAAGGGGTGGAGGTGGGGTACAGCTAATCATCAGAAGTTGTTGAATTCAATGTTGAGACCGGAAGGCTGAAAAGTGCCCAGCCGGAAGATGAGATGCTGTTCCTCCAGTTTGCGTTGAGCTTCACTGGAACATTGCAGCAGGCCAAGGGCAGGCATGTGGGATCATGTGTTAAAATGGCAAGCAACTGGAAGGTCAGGGTCCTGATTGCGCACAACTTCTGGCTGCTCCCTTTACCGCATAGAATATTCCATACCTTCTTCCTGGTTTCTTTCACCCTGTACAATTTAGCACGTGGGACTCAAAATGTCATGAAATGCTCATCATTACACACCCTCTTTGACAACCAAATTATCCAATGGACTACCATCCTCTCAAGTCATCCTCCCTGCAGTGCTGTGGATTTGTTCCAGGTTGCACCCTCTCACCATTGTTCAGTGCTAAACTCCGAGAGGATTCCTGTACAACCTGCTCTTCCAACTCACTTACTAACCTCCTGAACATAGAACATAGAACAGTACAGCACAGAACAGGCCCTTCGGCCCACGATGTTGTGCCGAGCTTTATCTGAAACCAAGATCAAGCTATCCCACTCCCTATCATCCTGGTGTGCTCCATGTGCCTATCCAATAACCGCTTAAATGTTTCTAAAGTGTCTGACTCCACTATCACTGCAGGCAGTCCATTCCACACCCCAACCACTCTCTGCGTAAAGAACCTACCTCTGATATCCGTCCTGTATCTCCCACCACGAACCCTATAGTTATGCCCCCTTGTAATAGCTCCATCCACCCGAGGAAATAGTCTTTGAACGTTCACTCTATCTATCCCCTTCATCATTTTATACACCTCTATTAAGTCTCCCCTCAGCCTCCTCCGCTCCAGAGAGAACAGCCCTAGCTCCCTCAACCTTTCCTCATATGACCTACCCTCCAAACCAGGCAGCATCCTGGTAAATCTCCTCTGCACTCTTTCCAGCGCTTCCACATCCTTCTTATAGTGAGGTGACCAGAACTGCACGCAATATTCCAAATGTGGTCTCACCAAGGTCCTGTACAGTTGCAGCATAACCCCACGGCTCTTAAACTCCAACCCCCTGTTAATAAAAGCTAACACACTATAGGCCTTCTTCACAGCTCTATCCACTTGACTGGCAACCTTCAGAGATCTGTGGATATGGACCCCAAGATCTCTCTGTTCCTCCACAGTCTTCAGAACCCTACCTTTGACCCTGTAATCCACATTTAAATTTGTCCTACCAAAATGAATCACCTCACATTTATCAGGGTTAAACTCCATTTGCCATTTTTCAGCCCAGCTTTGCATCCTATCTATGTCTCTTTGCAGCCTACAACAGCCCTCCACCTCATCCACTACTCCACCAATCTTGGTGTCATCAGCAAATTTACTGATCCACCCTTCAGCCCCCTCCTCTAAGTCATTAATAAAAATCACAAAGAGCAGAGGACCAAGCACTGATCCCTGCGGCACACCGCTAGCAACCTGCCTCCAATCCGAAAATTTTCCATCGACCACCGCCCTCTGTCTTCGGTCAGACAGCCAGTTACCTATCCAATCGGCCAACTTTCCCTCTATCCCACACCTCCTCACTTTCATCATAAGCCGACCATGGGGGACCTTATCAAACGCCTTACTAAAATCCATGTATATGACATGAACTGTCTGGAGCTGGGGAGTAAGCATCTCCTGAAATGTGCCATCCAAATGCCAATGTCCAAGATACTTTCAGCCTCCCATACGTCAGTACAGCACAGGAAACAGGCCCTTTGGCCCTCCAAGTCCTAGTGACTCCAGCTGCTTATGTGTAAAAACCCTGAGTTCAAGTAACCAGAGTCACACCCTGCACACAAAATATTGCACAGCTTTAGATAGAATCTCTCAGCTGTCCCTGTCTCAATAAATAATGATATAGTATACACTACAATTTTCCAACTCCAACCTGGACTATCACTTCCTTTATGTTCCTGTTTTGGAAACACATTGGAAGTCAGTCAAGTTCATTGGAGGATGCCAAGCTCAAGCACCTTCTCAAGACAAACAGGGAAGACAAAGACAAAAGAACAAAGAATAGTACAGCACAGGAAACAGGCCCTTCGGCCCTCCAAGCCTGTGCCGCTCATTGGTCCAACTAGACCATTCGTTTGTATCCCTCCATTCCTAGACTACTCGTGACTATCCAGGTAAGTCTTAAACGATGTCAGCGTGTCTGCCTCCACCACCCGACTTGGCAGCGCATTCCAGGCCCCCACCACCCTCTGTGTAAAAAACGTCCCTCTGATATCTGAGTTATACCTCGCCCCTCTCACCTTGAGCCCGTGACCCCTCGTGATCATCACCTCCGACCTGGGAAAAAGCTTCCCACTGTTCACCCTATCTCTATCCTTCATAATTTTGTACACCTCTATTAGATCTCCCCTCATTCTCCGTCTTTCCAGGGAGAACAAGCCCAGTTTACCCAATCTCTCCTCATAGCTAAGACCCTCCATACCAGGCAACATCCTGGTAAACCTTCTCTGCACTCTCTCCAATGCCTCCACGTCCTTCTGGTAGTGTGGAGACCAGAACTGGACGCAGTATTCCAAATGTGGCCTAACCAGCGTTCTATACAGCTGCATCATCAGACTCCAGCTTTTATACTCTATACCCCGTCCTATAAAGGCAAGCATACCATATGCCTTCTTCACCACCTTCTCCACCTGTGCTGCCACCTTCAAGGATTTGTGGACTTGTACACCTAGGTCCCTCTGTGTTTCTATACTCTTGATGGCTCTGCCATTTAGTGTATAACTCCCCCCTACATTAGTTCTTCCAAAATGCATCACTTCGCATTTATCTGGATTAAATTCCATCTGCCATTTCACTACCCAATTTTCCAGCCTATCTATTTCCTGCTGTATTGTCCGACAATGCTCATCGCTATCTGCAAGTCCAGCCATCTTCGTGTCATCCGCAAACTTGCTGATTACACCAGTTACACCTTCTTCCAAATCATTTATATATATCACAAATAGCAGAGGTCCCAGTACAGAGCCCTGTGGAACACCACTGGTCACAGACCTCCAACCGGAAAAAGACCCTTCGACCGCTACCCTCTGTCTCCTATGGCCAAGCCAGTTCTCCACCCATCAAGCCACTTCTCCTTGTATCCCATGAGCCTTAACCTTCTTAACCAACCTACCATGAGGGACTTTGTCAAATGCCTTACTGAAATCCATATAGACGACATCCACGGCCCTTCCTTCGTCAACCGTTTTTGTCACTTCCTCAAAAAACTCCACCAATTTGTAAGGCACGACCTCCCTCTTACAAAACCATACTGTCTGTCACTAATGAGATTGTTCCGTTCTAAAAGCACATACATCCTGTCTCTAAGAATCCTCTCCAACAACTTCCCTACCACGGACGTCAAGCTCAGTGGCCTATAATCACCCGGGTTATCCCCTTCTTAAATAAAGGTACTGCATTCGCTATCCACCAATCCTCAGGGACCTCACCTGTGTCAAATGAAGAGACAAAGATTTCCGTCAGAGGCCCAGCAATTACATCTCTTGTCTCCCTGAGCAGTCTAGGATAGATTTTATTGGAATAGTGTAGGTTAGATGGGCTTTAGATTGGTTTCACTGGTCGGCGCAACATCGAGGGCCGAAGGGCCTGTACTGCGCTGTAATGTTCTATGTTCTAGATGCCATCAGGCCCTGGGGATTTGTCAGTTTTAATGTTACCTAAAAAATCTAACACTTCCTCCCTTGTAATGGACATTCTCTCTAACGCGTCAACACCTCCCTCTGAGACACTCCCAGTCAACAAGTCCCTCTCCTTTGTGAATACCAATGCAAAGTATTCATTTAAGATCTCCCCGATTCCCTTGGGTTCTAAGCATAATTTCCCCCCTTTGACCCCGAGAGGTCCGATTTTCTCCCTGACAACTCTTTTGTTCCTAACATATGAATAAAGTGCCTTAGGATTCTCCTTAATCCTGTCTGCCAAGAACATTTTGTGACCTCTTTTTGCCCTTCTAACTCCCCGTTTGAGTTCTTTCCTACTCTCTCTGTATTCCTCCAGAGCTCCATCTGTTTTCAGTTGCCTGGACCTAACGTACGCCTCTCTTTTCTTTTTGATCAGATTCTCAATTTCCCTGGTTATCCACGGCTCTCGAATCCTACCTTTCCTATCCTTCCTTTTGACAGGCACATGCCTATCCTGCAGCCTTATCAATTGTTCCTTAAAAGACTCCCACATGCCAGACGTGGACTTACCCCCGAACAACCTCTCCCAATCAACGGCCACCAATTCCTGCCTAATCCGACTATAGTTAGCCTTCCCCCAATTTAGCACCCTGCCCGTAGGACAGCACTCATCCTTGTCCATTACTATCCTAAAGTTAACAGAGTGGTGGTCACTATATGCCACATGTTCCCCTACCGAAACTTTGACGACCTGACCGGGCTCATTTCCCAGTACCAGGTCCAGTATAGCCCCCTCTCTAGTCGGGCTATCTACATACTGTTCCAAAGAACCTTCCAGTACGCATTTTACAAATTCCTCCCCGTCCAGACCCCCAGCCCTAAGCAGTTTCCAGTCTATACCAGGGAAATTGAAGTCTCCCACTACAACAACCCTGTGGGAGGCGAGGGAAGAGATTGCAGAGCCTCTGGCATTGACTTTTGCGTCGTTGATGGAGACGGGAGAGGTGCCGGAGGATTGCGGATGTGGTTCCTATTTTCAAGAAGGGGAATAGGGATAGCCCAGGAAATTATCGACCGGTGAGTCTAACCTCAGTGGTTGGTAAGCTGATGGAGAAGATCCTGAGGGACAGGATATATGAGTATTTAGAGAGGTTTAGTATGCTCAAGAATACTCAGCATGGCTTTGTCAAAGGCAGATCGTGCCTTACGAGCCTGGTGGAGTTCTTCGAAAATGTGACTAAACACATTGACGAAGGGAAGGCGGTAGATGTGGTTTATATGGATTTTAGCAAGGCATTCGATAAGGTCCCCCATGCAAGGCTTCTCGAAAAAGTGAGAGGGCATGGGATTCAAGGGGCTGCTGCCCTGTGGATCCAGAACTGGCTTGCCCAAAGGAGGCAGAGAGTGGGTATAGATGGGTCTTTTTCTAAATGGAGGTCGGTCACCAGTGGTGTGCCCCAGGGATCTGTTCTGGGACCCTCATTGTTTGTCATTTTCATAAATGACCTGGATGAGGAAGCTGAGGGATGGGTTGGTAAGTTTGCCGACAACACGAAGGTTGGTGGGGTTGTGGAAAGTCTGGAGGGATGTCAGAAGTTACAGAGGGACATAGATAGGATGCACGACTGGGCGGACAAGTGGCAGCTGGACTTCAACCCAGATAAATGTGTAGTGGTCCATTTTGGTAGGTCAAATGGGATGAAGGAGTACAATATAAAGGGAAAGACTCTTAGTACTGTAGAGGATCAGAAGGACCTTGGGGTCCGGGTCCATAGGACTCTAAAATCGGCCCCGCAGGTGGAGGAGGTGGTTAAGAAGGCGTATGGTGTGCTGGCCTTTATCAATCGAGGGATTGAGTTTAGGAGTCCGGGGACAATGATGCAGCTATATAAGACCCTCGTCAGACCCCACTTGGAGTACTGTGCTCAGTTCTGGTCGCCTCACTATAGGAAGGATGTGGAAAAGATTGAAAGGGTGCAGAGGAGATTTACAAGGATGTTGCCTGGATTGAGTGACATGCCTTATGAGGATAGGCTGAGGGAGCTCGGTCTTTTCTCCTTGGAGGATGGGAGGAGACCTAATAGAGGTATATAAGATGTTGAGAGGCATAGATCGGGTCGACTCTCAGAGGCTTTTTCCCAGGGTGGAAATGTCTGCTACGAGAGGACACAGGTTTAAGGTGCTGGGGGGTAGGTACAGAGGAAATGTTAGGGGGAAGATTTTCACACAGAGGGTGGTGGGCGAGTGGAATCGGCTGCCATCAGTGGTGGTGGAGGCGAACTCAATAGGGTCTTTTAAGAGACTCCTGGATGAGTACATGGAGCTTAATAGGATGGAGGGTTATAGGTAGGTCTAGAAGGTAGGGGTGTGTTCGGCACAACTTGTGGGCCGAAGGGCCTGTTTGTGCTGTAGTTTTTCTATGTTCTATGTTCTAAATTGAGATGCTAAGAACAAGTCTGTTGGATGATCTAACCATATTCATCTGAGCCGGAATAGTTTTGGTGTACTGTTCTGAAATGTGAGACCTCAGCAGTTTGGAACCATTCCATATGTGAAAATATTTGCAATTGCACTTGCCCATCATCTGGTGAGTAATGGATTTTAAAATGCTAGTTTAGTTAAATATAGCTTGTTCCTGAATTTGTACTGAATCCTGAGCAAGGGGAACTTTTCAAATTTAAATGATAAAATTAGTTAATATTTGCTTCACGTGTAGAGTAAAAACAACGTCAATAAAAACATGCAAAGTTCAATATTTGAGTCAGAGGTTTACAGCACGGAAACAGGCCCTTCGGCCCAACTTGTCCATGCCGCTCTTTTTTTTTAAACCACTAAGCTAATCCCAATTGCCCGCGTTTGACCCATATCCCTCTATATCCATCTTACCCATGTAACTGTCAAAATCCTTTTTAAAAGATAAAATTATACTCGTCTCTACTACCTGTGGCAGCTTGTTACAGACACTCACCGCCCTCTGTGTGAAAAAATTGCCCCTCTGGACCCTTTTGTATCTCTCCCCTTAAACCTATGCCCTCTAGCTTTAGACTCCCCTACCTTTGGGAAAAGATATTGACTATCTACCTTGTCTATGCCCCTCATTATTTTATAGACCTCTATAAGTTCACCCCTCAGCCTCCTACGCTCCAGAGAAAAAAGTCCCAGTTTATACAGTCTCTCCTTATAATTCAATCCATCAAGTCCCGGTAGCATCCAAGTAAATCTTTTCTGCACTTTTTCTAGTTTAATAATACCCTTTCTACAATAGGGTGACCAGAACTGTACACAGTATTCCAGGTGTGGCCTTACCAATGTCTTGTAGAACTTCAACAAGACATCCCAACTCCTGTATTCAATGTTCTGTAAGAAGTTTAACAACACCAGGTTAAAGTCCAACAGGTTTATTTGGTAGCAAAAGCCACACAAGCTTTCGGAGCTGCAAGCCCCTTCTTCAGGTGAGTGGGAATTCTGTTCACAAACAGAGCATATAAAGACACAAACTCAATTTACATGAATAATGGTTGGAATGCGAATACTTACAACTAATCAAGTCTTTAAGAAACAAAACAACATGAGTGGAGAGAGCATCAAGACAGGCTAAAAAGATGTGTATTGTCTCCAGACAAGACAGCCAGTGAAACTCTGTGGGGGTTACAAATAGTGTGCCAAGAACCCAATATCCCGGTTGAGGCCGTCCTCGTGTGTGCGGAACTTGGCTATCAGTCTCTGCTCAGCGACTCTGCGCCGTCGTGTGTCGCGAAGGCCGCCTTGGAGAACGCTTACCCGAATATCAGAGGCCGAATGCCCGTGACCGCTGAAGTGCTCCCCAACAGGAAGAGAACAGTCTTGCCTGGTGATTGTCGAGCGGTGTTCATTCATCCGTTGTCGCAGCGTCTGCATAGTTTCCCCAATGTACCATGCCTCGGGACATCCTTTCTTGCAGCGTATCAGGTAGACAACACTGGTCGAGTTGCAAGAGTATGTACCGTGTACCTGGTGGATGGTGTTCTCACGTGAGATGATGGCATCTGTGTCGATGATCCGGCACGTCTTGCAGAGATTGCTGTGGCAGGGTTGTGTGGTGTCATGGTCACTGTTCTCCTGAAGGCTGGGAATTTTGCTGCGGACAATGGTCCGTTTGAGGTTGTGCGGTTGTTTGAAGGCAAGAAGTGGGGGTGTGGGGATGGCCTTGGCGAGATGTTCGTCTTCATCAATGACATGTTGAAGGCTCCGGAGGAGATGCCGTAGCTTCTCCGCTCCGGGGAAGTACTGGACAACGAAGGGTACTCTGTCCACTGTGTCCCGTGTTTGTCTTCTGAGGAGGTCGGTGCGGTTTTTTGCTGTGGCGCGTTGGAACTGTTGATCAATGAGTCGAGCGCCATATCCTGTTCTTATGAGGGCATCTTTCAGCGTCTGGAGGTGTCTGTTGCGATCCTCCTCATCCGAGCAGATCCTGTGTATATGGAGGGCTTGTCCGTAGGGGATGGCTTCTTTAACGTGTTTAGGGTGGAAGCTGGAGAAGTGGAGCATCGTGAGGTTATCCGTGGGCTTGCGGTACAGTGAGGTGCTGAGGTGACCGTCCTTAATGGAGATGCGTGTGTCCAAGAATGCAACCGATTCCGGAGAGTAGTCTATGGTGAGTCAGACAGTTACCTGCAGATCCGACCAAAGAACACACCCGTCAACTCAACACTCTGATCAAGACCTTTGATCCGGACCTTCAAAGATGCTCCACTTCTCCAGCTTCCACCCTAAACACGTTAAAGAAGCCATCCCCTACGGACAAGCCCTCCGTATACACAGGATCTGCTCGGATGAGGAGGATCGCAACAGACACCTCCAGACGCTGAAAGATGCCCTCATAAGAACAGGATATGGCGCTCGACTCATTGATCAACAGTTCCAACGCGCCACAGCGAAAAACCGCACCGACCTCCTCAGAAGACAAACGCGGGACACAGTGGACAGAGTACCCATCGTTGTCCAGTACTTCCCCGGAGCGGAGAAGCTACGGCATCTCCTCCGGAGCCTTCAACATGTCATTGATGAAGACGAACATCTCGCCAAGGCCATCCCCACACCCCCACTTCTTGCCTTCAAACAACCGCACAACCTCAAACAGACCATTGTCCGCAGCAAACTACCCAGCCTTCAGGAGAACAGTGACCATGACACCACACAACCCTGCCACAGCAACCTCTGCAAGACGTGCCGGATTATCGACACAGATGCCATCATCTCACGTGAGAACACCATCCACCAGGTACACGGTACATACTCTTGCAACTCGACCAACGTTGTCTACCTGATACGCTGCAAGAAAGGATGTCCCGAGGCATGGTACATTGGGGAAACTATGCAGACGCTGCGACAACGGATGAATGAACACTGCTCGACAATCACCAGGCAAGACTGTTCTCTTCCTGTTGGGGAGCACTTCAGCGGTCACGGGCATTCGGCCTCTGATATTCGGGTAAGCGTTCTCCAAGGCGGCCTTCGCGACACACGACGGCGCAGAGTCGCTGAGCAGAAACTGATAGCCAAGTTCCGCACACACGAGGACGGCCTCAACCGGGATATTGGGTTCATGTCACACTATTTGTAACTCCCACAGAGTTTCACTGGCTGTCTTGTCTGGAGACAATACACATCTTTTTAGCCTGTCTTGATGCTCTCTCCACTCATGTTGTTTTGTTTCTTAAAGACTTGATTAGTTGTAAGTATTCGCATTCCAACCATTATTCATGTAAATTGAGTTTGTGTCTTTATATGCTCTGTTTGTGAACAGAATTCCCACTCACCTGAAGAAGGGCTTGCAGCTCCGAAAGCTTGTGTGGCTTTTGCTCCCAAATAAACCTGTTGGACTTTAACCTGGTGTTGTGAGACTTCTTACTGTGTTTACCCCAGTCCAACGCCGGCATCTCCACTTCAATGTTCTGACCAATGAAACCAAGCATGCCGAATGCTTTCTTCACCACTCTGTCCACCTGTGAATCCACTTTCAAGGAGCGATGAACCTGTACCCCTAGATCTCTTTGTTCTGTAACTCTCCCCAACACCCTACCATTAACTGAGTAAGTCCTGCCCTGGTTTGATCGACCAAAATGCATCACCTCGCATTTATCTAAATTAAATTCCTTCTGCCATTCGTCAGCCCACTGCCCCAATTGATCAAGATCCTGTTGCAATTGGAGATAACTTTCTTCACTGTCCACTATGCCACCAATCTCGGTGTCATCTGCAAACTTACGAACCGTGCCTCCGATATTCTCATCCAAATCATTAATATAAATGACAAATAATCAACAAACAAAGAACAATACAGCACAGGAACAGGCCCTTCAGCCCTCCAAGCCTGCACCGATCATGTGTTCCTAACTAGACCATCCGTTTGTATCCCTCTATTCCCAGTCTGTTCATGTGGCTATCTAGTTAAGTCTTAAATGATCCCAGCGTGTCCGCCTCAACCACCTTGCTTGGTAGTGCGTTCCAGGCCCCCACCACCCTCTGTGTAAAATACGTCCCCCGCATATCTGTATTGAACCTTGCTCCCCTTACCTTGAACTTGTGACCCTTTGTGTTTGTCATTTCTGACCTGGGAAAAAGCTTCCAACTGTTCACCCTATCTATGCCCTTCATAATTTTATAAACTTCTATTAGGTCGCCCCTCAACCTCCGTCTTTCCAGGGAGAACAACCCTAGTTTACTCAATCTCACCTCATAGCTAAGCCCCTCCATACCAGGCAACATCCTGGTAAACCTCCTCTGCACTCTCTCCAAAGCCTCCACATCCTTCTGGTAGTGTGGCGACCAGAACTGGACGCAGTATTCCAAATGTGGCCTAACCAACGTTCTATATAACTGCAACATCATATGCCAACTTTTATACTCTAAGCCCGTCCAATAAAGGCAAGCATGCCATATGCCTTCTTCACCACCTTTTCCACCTGTGCTTCCTCCTTTAAGGATCTGTGGACTTGCACACCCAGATCCCTCTGTGTGTATATACTCCTGATGGTTCTGCCATTTATTGTATAGCTCCCCCCTGCATTAGATCTACCAAAATGCATCACTTCGCATTTATCTGGATTAAATTCCATCTGCCATTTCTCTGCCCAATTTTCCAGCCTATATCCTGCTGTATTCTCTGACAATGTTCATCACTATCCGCAACTCCAGCAATCTTTGTGTCGTCCGCAAACTTACTAATCAGACCAGCTACATCTTCTTCCAAATCATCTGTATATATCACAAACGAAGGAGCAGTGCTCCGAAAGCTAATGGTATTTGCCACCAAATAAACTAGTTGGACTTTAACCTGGTGTTGTTAAAACTCTTACTATATCACAAACAGCAGAGGTCCCAGTACAGAGCCCAGCGGAACACCACTAGTCACAGACCTCCAATCAGAAAAAGACCCCTCCACTGTTACCCTCTGTCTTCTATGGCCAAGCCAGTTCTGTATCCATCGAGCTAGTTCACCCCTGATCCTGTGAGATTTAATCCTTTGCATCAGCTTGCCATGAGGGACCTTGTCAAATGCTTTACAAAAATCTATGTAGACGACATCCACGGCCCTTCCCTTGTCAATCATTTTTGTCACCTCTTCAAAAAACTCAACCAAATTTGTGAGGCATGACCTCCCTCGTACAAAACCATGTTGTCTATCGCCAATGAGACTATTCAGTTCTAAATGTGTATAGATCCTAGCTCTAAGAATCTTCTCCAGCAATTTCACGACCACGGACGTCAAGCTCACTGGCCTATAATTACCCGGGTTATCCTTGCTACCCTTCTTAAATAATGGGACCACATTTGCTATCCTCCAATCCTCTGGGACCTCACCTGTGTCCAATGAAGAAACAAAGATTTCAGTTAGAGGCCCAGCAATTTCATCTCTTGTCTCTCTCAGTAATCTAGGGCAGATGCCATCTGGCCCTGGGGATTTGTCTACCTTAATCTCTTGTTAGGAGGAAGAAGGAGACTCATGTAAAGATGAGACATGAAGGCTCAGTTAGGGCACTTGAGAGTTACAAGTTAGCCAGGAAGGAGCTAAAGAGTTAAGAAGAGCCAGGAGGGGACATGAGAAGTCTTTGGCAGGTCGGATCAAAGAAAACCCTAAAGCTTTCTATAGGTATGTCAGGAGTAAAAGAATGACGAGGGTAAGATTAGGGCCAGTCAAGGACAGTAGTGGGAAGTTGTGCGTGGAGTCTGAAGAGATTGCAGAGGCACTAAATAAATATTTTTCGTCAGTATTCACACAGGGGAGGGACAGTGTTGTCGAGGGGAGTACTGAGATGCAGGCTGTTGGACTGGACGGGATTGAGGTTCATAAGGAGGAGGTGTTAGCAATTCTGGAAAGGGTAAAAATAGATAAGTCCCCTGGGCCGGATGGGATTTGTCCGAGGATTCTCTGGGAGGCTAGAGAGGAGACTGCAGAGCCTTTGGCTTTGATCTTTGTGTCGTCATTGTCTACAGGAACAGTGCCAGAAGACTGGAGGAGAGCAAATGTTGTCCCCTTGTTCGAGAAGGGGAGTAGGGACAACCCTGGTAATTATAGACTGGTGAGCCTTACTTCTGTTGTGGGCAAAGTATTGGAAAGGATTATCAGAGATAGGATTTATAATCACCTAGAAAGGAATAATTTGATTAGGGATAGTCAGCACGGTTTTGTGAAGCATCGGTCGTGCCTCACAAACCTTATTGAGTTCTTTGAGAAGGTGACCAAAGAGGTGGATGAGGGTAAAGCGATTGATGTGGTGTATATGGATTTCAGCAAAGCGTTTGAAAAGGTTCCCCATGGTAAGCTTTTGCAGAAAATATGGACACATGGGATTGAGGGTGATTTAGTGGTTTGGATCAGGAATTGGCTAGCTGTAAGAAAACAGAGGGTGGTGGTTGATGGGAAATATTCATCCTGGAGTTCAGTTACTAGTGGTGTACCGCAAGGATCTGTTTTGGGGCCACTGCTGTTTGTCATTTTTATAAATGACCTGGCTGAGGGCATAGAAGGATGGGTTAGTAAATTTGCGGATGACACTAAAGTCGGTGGAGGTGTAGACAGTGCGGAGGGAAGTGGCAGGTTACAGAGGGACATAGATAAGCTGCAGAGCTGGGCTGAGAGGTGGCAAATGGAGTTTAATGCGGAAAAGTGTGAGGTGATTCACTTTGGAAGGAATAACAGGAATACAGAGTACTGGGCTAATGGTAACATACTTGGTAGTGTGGATGAACTGAGGGATCTGGGTGTCCATGTGCATAGATCCCTGAAACTTGGCACCCAGGTTGATAGGGTTGTTAAGAAGGCGTACGGTGTGTTAGCTTTTATTGGTAGAGGGAGTGAGTTTCGGAGCCAGGAGGTCATGCTGCAACTGCACAAAACTCTGGTGCGGCCGCACTTGGAGTATTGCGTACAGTTCTGGTCGCCGCATTATAGGAAAGATGTGGAAGTGTTGGAAAGGGTGCAGAGGAGATTTACTAGGATGTTGCCTGGTATGGTGGGAAGATCGTATGAGGAAAGGTTGAGGGACTTGAGGTTGTTTTCGTTAGAGAGAAGAAGGTTAAGAGGTGACTTAATAGAGGCATACAAGATGATCAGAGGATTAGATAGGGTGGATAGTGAGAGCCTTTTTCCTCGGATGGTGATGGCTAACACGAGGGGACATAGCTTTAAATTGAGGGGTGAGAGATATAGGACAGATGTTAGAGGTAGGTTCTTTACTCAGAGAGTAGTAAGGGCGTGGAATGCCCTGCTGCAGCAGTAGTGGACCCGTCAACCTTAGGAGCATTCAAATGGTTATTGGATAAACATATGGATGATATTGGAATAGTGTAGATTGGAGGAGCTTTAGATTGGTTCCACTGGTCGGCGCAACATCGAGGGCCGAAGGGCCTGTACTGCGCTGTAATGTTCTATTAATGCTTCCTAAAACACCTGACACTTCCTCCCTTGTAATTGCGATTTGTTCTAACGGGTCTACACATCCCTCTGAGACACTACCAATCAATGTGCCCCTCTCTTTTGTGAATACTGATGCAAAGTATTCATTTAGGATCTCACCTACTTCCTTGGGTTCTCAGGATAATTCCCCTCTGTTCTTGAGAGGTCTGACTCTTTCTCTGTGAGCTTGACGTCTGTGGTGGGGAAGTTGTTGGAGAAGATTCTTAGAGATAGGATGTATGCGCATTTAGAAAGGAATAAACTCATTAACGATAGTCAGCATGGTTTTGTGAGAGGGAGGTCATGCCTCACTAAACTGGTGGACTTTTTTGAAGAAGTGACCAGAATGGTTGACGAGGGAAGGGCCGTGGATGTCGTCTATATGGACTTTAGTAAAGCGTTTGACAAAGTCCCTCATGGTAGGCTGGTGAAAAAGGTTGGATCTCATGGGATAAAGGGGGAGGTGGCTAGATGGGTGAAGAACTGGCTTGGTCACAGAAGACAGAGGGTAGTAGTGGAAGGGTCTTTTTCCGGCTGGAGGCCTGTGACTAGTGGTGTACCGCAGGGCTCTGTATTGGGACCTCTGCTGTTTGTGATTTATATAAATGATCTGGAAGAAGGTGTAACTGGGGTGATCAGTAAGTTTGCGGACGACACAAAATTGGCAGGACTTGCAGATAGTGAGGAGCATTGTCAGAGGCTACAGAAGGATATAGATAGGCTGGAAATTTGGGCCAAGAAATGGCAGATGGAGTTCAATCCTGATGAATGCGAAGTGATGCACTTTGGTAGAAATAATGGAGGGAGGAGCTATACGATAAATGGCAGAACCATAAAAGGTGTAGATACGCAGAGGGACCTGGGTGTGCAAGTCCACAGATCCTTGAAGGTGACGTCACAGGTGGAGAAGGTGGTGAAGAAGGCATGTGGCATGCTTGCCTTTATAGGACGGGGCATAGAGTATAAAAGTTGGGGTCTGATGTTGCAGATGTATAGAACGTTGGTTCGGCCGCATTTGGAATACTGCGTCCAGTTCTGGTCGCCACACTACCAGAAGGACGTGGAGGCTTTAGAGAGAGTACAGAGGAGGTTTACCAGGATGTTGCCTGGTATGGAGGGGCTTAGTTATGAGGAGAGATTGGGTAAACTGGGGTTGTTCTCCCTGGAAAGACGGAGGATGAGGGGAGACTTAATAGAGGTGTATAAAATTATAAAAGGCATAGATAGGGCGAACGGTGGGAAGCTTTTCCCCAGGTCGGTGGTGACGTTCACGAGGGGTCATAGGTTCAAGGTGAAGGGGGGGAGGTTTAACACAGATATCAGAAGGACATATTTTACACAGAGGGTGGTGGGGGCCTGGAATGCACTGCCAGGCAAGGTGGTGGAGGCGGACACACTGGGAACGTTTAAGACTTATCTAGACAGCCATATGAACAGAGTGGGAATGGAGGGATACAAAAGAATGGTCTAGTTTGGACCAGGGAGCGGCGCAGGCTTGGAGGGCCGAAGGGCCTGTTCCTGTGCTGTATTGTTCTTTGTTCTAACCCTCTTGTTCCTAACATATGTATAAAATGCCTTGGGATTTTCCTTAATCCTGTCTGCCAAGGACATTTCGTGACCCCTTTTTGCCCTTCTCACTCCCTGTTTGAGTTCTTTTCTACTTTCTCTGTATTCCTCCAGTGCTTCATCTGTTTTTAGCTGCCTGGACCTTATGTATGCCTCTTTTTTCTTTTTGATTAGACCCACAATTTCTCTGGTTATCCACGGCTCTCGAATTCTACCTTTCCTATCCTTCCTTTTTACAGGCACATGCCTGTCCTGCACTCCTATCACCTGCACCTTAAAAGACTCCCACATGCCAGATGTGGATTTACCCTCCAACAGCCTCTCCCAATCAACAGCCACCAAATCCTGCCTAATCCGGCTGTGGTTAGCCTTCCCCCAATTCAGCACCTTACCCATAGGACAACACTCATCTTTTTCCATGACATGGAAACAGAGAAACATAGAAAATCTACAGCACAAAACAGGCCCTTCGGCCCCACAAGTTGTGCCGAACATATCCCTACCTTTTAGGCTTACCTATCACGCTCCATCCTATTAAGTCCCATGTACTCATCCAGGAGTCTCTTAAAAGACCCTATTGAGTTTGCCTCCACCACCACTGACGGCAGCCGATTCCACTCGCCCACCACCCTCTGTGTGAAAAATTTCCCCCAAACATTTCCCCTGTACCTACCCTCCCAGCACCTTAAACCAGCAGACATTTCCACCCTGGGAAAAAGCCTCTGAGAGTCCACCCGATCTATGCCTCTCAACATCTTATATACCTCTATGAGGTCTCCTCTCATCTTTCGTCTCTCCAAGGAGAAAAGACCGAGTTCCCTCAGCCTATCCTCATAAGGCATGCCACTCAATCCAGGCAACATCCTTGTAAATCTCCTCTGCACCCTTTCAATCTTTTCCACATCCTTCCTGTAATGAGGCGACCAGAACTGAGCACAGTACTCCAAGTGGGGTCTGACGAGGGGCTTATATAGCTGCATCATTATCCCCGGACTCCTAAACTCAATCCCTCGATTGATAAAGGCCAGCACACCATACGCCTTCTTACTCACCTCCTCCACCTGCGGGGTCGATTTTAGAGTCCGATGGACCCGAACCCCAAGGTCCTTCTGATCCTCCACCGTACTAAGAGTCTTTCCATAGAACCATAGAAAATTACAGCTCAGAAACAGGCCTTTTGGCCCTTCTTGTCTGTGCCAAACCATTTTATGCCTAGTCCCACTGACCTGCACTTGGACCATATCCCTCCACACCCCTCTCATCCATGAACCCGTCCAAGTTTTTCTTAAATGTTAAAAGTTTACCACTTTATCCGGCAGCTCATTCCACACTCCCACCACTCTCTGCGTGAAGAAGCCCCCCCTAATATTCCCTTTAAACTTTTCTCCTTTCACCCTTAACCCATGCCCTCTGGTTTTTTTCTCCCCGAGCCTCAGCGGAAAAAGCCTGCTTGCATTCACTCTATCTATACCCATCAAAATCTTATACACCTCTATCAAATCTCCCCTCAATCTTCTACGCTCCAGGGAATAAAGTCCCAACCTATTCAATCTCTCTCTGTAACTCAGCTTCTCAAGTCCCGGCAACATCCTTGTGAACCTTCTCTGCACTCTTTCAATCTTATTTACATCCTTCCTGTAACTAGGTGACCAAAACTGTACACAATGCTCCAAATTCGGCCTCACCAATGCCTTATATAACCTTACCATAACACTCCAACTTTTATACTCGATACTCCGATTTATAAAGGCCAATGTACCAAAGGCACTCTTTACGACCCTATCCACCTGTGACGTCATTTTTAGGGAATTCTGTACCTGTATTCCCAGATCCCTCTGTTCAACTGCACTCTTCAGAGTCCTACCATTTACCCTGTACGTTCTACTTTGGTTTGTCCTTCCAAAGTGCAATATCTCACACTTGTCTGTGTTAAATTCCATTTGCCACTTTTCAGCCCATTTTTCTAGTTGGTCCAAATCCCTCTGCAAGCTTTGAAAACCTTCCTCACTGTCCACTACACCTCCAATCTTTGTATCATCAGCAAACTTGCTGATCCAATTTACCACATTATCATCCAGATCATTGATATAGATGACAAACAACAATGGATCCAACACCGATCCCTGCGGCACACCACTAGTCACAGGCCTCCACTCAGAGAAGCAATCCTCCACAACCACTCTCTGGCTTCTTCCATTGAGCCAGTGTCTTATCCAATTTACTACCTCCCCATGTATACCTAACCCCTTTATATGGGATGAAGGAGTACAATATAAAGGGAAACTCCATACAAAATTGGCTTGATGACAGAAGCCAGAGGGCGGTTGTAGAGGGTTGTATACCTATTCCCTTTATATTGTACTCCTTCATCCCATTTGACCTACCAAAATGGCCACTACGCATTTATCTGGGTTGAAGTCCATCTGCCACTTCTCCGCCCAGTCTTGCATCCTATCTATGTCCCTCTGTAACTTCTGACATCCTTCCAGACTATCCACAACCCCACCAACCTTCGTGTCGTCGGCAAACTTACCAACCCATCCCTCAGCTTCCTCATCCAGGTCATTTATGAAAATGACAAACAGCAAGGGTCCCAGAACAGATCCCTGGGGCACACCACTGGTGACCGACCTCCATTTAGAAAAAGACCCATCTATACCCACTCTCTGCCTCCTTTGGGTAATGATGCGGAGATGCCGGCGTTGGACTGGGGTAAACACAGTGTGGCTTTTGCTACCAAATAAACCTGTTGGACTTTAACCTGGTGTTGTTAAACTTCTTACTCCTTTGGGCAAGCCAGTTCTGGATCCACAGGGCAGCAGCCCTTTGGATCCCATGCCCTCTCACTTTTTCGAGAAACCTTGCATGGGGGACCTTATCGAACGCCTTGCTAAAATCCATATAAACCACATCTACCGCCTTCCCTTCGTCGATGTGTTTCGTCACATTTTCGAAGAACTCCACCAGGCTCGTAAGGGACGATCTGCCTTTGACAAAGCCATGCTGAGTATTCTTGAGCATACTAAACCTCTCTAAATGCTTATAAATCTTGTCCGTCCAAAAATGACTATCCGAAAGTTTACAGAAATGTGGTCACTGTTCGCCACATGTTCCCCCACTGAAATAGTGGACCCAGCACTGACTCCTGAGACACTCCGCTGTCACAGGCTTCCAGTTTGAAAAACAACCCTCTACAACCGCCCTCTGGCTTCTGTCATCAAGCCAATTTTGTATGGAGTTTAATTTAGACAAATGCGAGGTGATGCATTTTGGTAGATTGAACCAGGGCAGGACT